>NW_028293339.1:0-10210 GCF_964106645.2 Podarcis pityusensis
GAATGAATGGATGAACAAACAAACCGCTGAAAATACAACTGGGGGGAAAATGCCACAGTGTTTAGCACTTCCAACAGCAACACAGTCAGGCATTGACAGACAAGGAGGAGGAGGGTGGCTCCCTCTGCCTCAACACTGCAGATGACTCAAGGCTGACAGGCTAAGTAGGCAGATGACAAATTTAAAGACCAGGGAGCCAAAGGGAAGGTAACTTGGGTGAGGAAAGAGGCAATAACATGGCCTGTGTTAATTAAGTACCTAGGCCAACCTAGAAGGAAACGGGAAGAACCTAAGCACAAGAGCTTAGGAGAAGCCCATTGGCAGGTCCTGGTGATGAACTGGGTTCCTGTCTTCTGAGAACAAAGGCCTCAACAGATCTACTCTGAAGTAGCCTGGCATTCGGTGGAACCTCAAGGTCAGAGGGGAGATCACCCCACTATGAAGTGTCACAGAGTCATAAAATAGCACCCAACACATGAACTACAGCAAGTGTGCATTGAGTTTCAAATGGTCCCACAGCAGCTACGTCACAGCCACTGGTGAGGATGGAACATAACAAGGTGTACACACACAAAAAGCAGAATACCCTTAACAATGCTGAAAGTATACAGCAATTCTGCTTATAGCTTACAACAGAGGAGTTGTAACACTAGGAGCCACCCAACCAGAAGCAGCATGATCAACAGGGAATAATTTAAAATAAGTATGTTGCCCACCCCAGGTAGGGGAAGTTTTCTGTAGTAGGTGGAGTTTTTTGCTTTTTCAGGATTGATGCTTCATGCCCATAATGATCTACACATTCATATATAAAACACATTTCTGCAAAAGCAACACCACACATCTCCAGTACTCTGTCGTCCATAGGAAATACTTTTTACACTCTCTGGACGATGGGGGAAGAGCCGGCGGGAGGAAGGGAAACAATATGACCAACCTGGAATGCACATCAGACTAATGAGCTGTAATTTGGCTCAGCAATGAGACTCATCTGACATCATCTTCATGTGTCCCACCCCAAAACAGGGGATTTCCTGCTGCTGTTTTACACATAACAAAAAGCATTAAGCATTTTCCAGTGAGTAATGATACTGTTTATTATGTCTAATGTGCAGTTTTATTGAGGGCTGATTTATCCCACAACTTGCATTTATCTTTTTGCCTTGAAGTGACCTTTCTCTGACATTCTTATGGTGAACGGGTTCGAGATGCACTACACTGCCCATCAAGCCCCAGTGTACCTAACGCCTGAGGTTTCTGAGTGTTGCTCAGAATGTGACTTCCAAAAATAATACCTCGGGGACCATGGTTGTGTGTTGCTGTGTTTGAGTTAAGAGTGATGCACTGTGCTTCAGAAATAGTGTGAAATAAAAATCAATGCTCTGCATTAGCCAGTTGATATATGCATTAGAAACTCCGCTGAAGTACCATTTAATGGTATGGTTGAACTTTTTTGTTGTTTACCTCAGACAGCGTGCCACACAGAAGCCCCGTGTAGCTCCTTTTCTGAGGTTAGCACAGGAAAACTGGCTTCCTTTTAATGAGAAAAAAACAAGGTTTCAGAAGGCTACAGAACTGTCTGTTTACCTTTTATCCACTGCAAAAACATTCAGTGAAGAATCTTTTTTACGTCACATGTTCAAACATACTCATAAATAGTGACCAATGGAAACACAAAAACCAAAAAGAAGTTGGCAGGGGTAGGAAAGTACTTTTCTAAATATCTTCAAGTAAAGGACAAAAATCAGAAGGACTAATGAAAGTTTTCAGCCGCAGAAAAAAACCTGGCAGTATATGGTATAGTTCTGGGAAGAAATAATATTTTCAATGCTCATGAGATAACATAGATTTTTGAAGGTGCTAATCAAAGAACTGGGGAAATATCTCTACATTTGCTCTGCGCTGAATTTTTAATCCACCAGTTGCTTGTCAGGTATCACTATCTTCTATGTGATAACCAGACAGATACAACTAACCTTTGCCAACTGTGTTTAGCATCATGGGAAACCAAGTTGTTCTAAATTGGAATTGCCCGTGAAATTATTTCCCACCTATTCGTACTGTATGATGGTCAAAGCCTTTCCTTTTGTATTCTCAGCAATGAATTTCTTGACTTTAACAACTGTCCAAAATGAATATCAAGAAAACATGAAGCATGAACCCAGCAATTACAAAGCTCAGTGATCTAATGCTGCTCTTTCTAGTCTGATTATTTGGGGTTACTAAAAATAATATACATTTTTAAAAATGATTATCTGTCAAAGCAGATCAGCTGTCAAATCATGCAGCCTCCCTATAGAGCAGGCATGTCCAAAGTCCGGCCCGGGGGCCAAATCTGGCCCTCCAGTCGGTTTAATCTGGCCCCACCGGTGGGTATTCGCTGTGGCTTGCTGTGGCTAGCTGTCGTCTCACACATATGCCCTCCTCTCTGCTGGTTTTGCTCCAATACTGCTGGTTGCCTGCTCGCGCTGGCGCCCTGTGTTCGGCTCTAGGTACCGTCCTCCCATCAGCTCTCGCATGTGCCCACCTCTGTATCCCGGCTGTTTGCCGGCTTGCGGCAGCGGCCGTCCAGCCTTCTCTTCCGTCCGTCATTTGACTCTCGCTGCCTTGCTCCAGTCATCCCTCACTCCCACCCACCATTCCCTCTGTGCTGCCTGTGATCCAAGCCAAAAGGTATATGAATAGTATTTGGTGACTAATCCTTAAAAAAGGTCCAGAACTCGGGGGGGGGGGGAATCCTAAAAAAGGTAAACAACAACAACTTTGGGGTAAAATCCTAAAAAAAGCTCTACAACTGTGGTCGGCCCTCATGCATGTTCACTTCATCAAATCTGGCCCTCTTTGAAAAAAGTTTGGACACCCGTGCTATAGAGCATATCTTCACCGGATTTAATTAGACTGACTTCTTTGCAATGTGTTTAGAGTTCGGGTATACAAGAGAACTGTAGATTGCCATCTGGTGGCTAAAAGGAATAGTAATGATGATGATGATGATTGATGATGATAAAAAGAAGACACTCTCATTTCAATATCCTATTTCAAGCTCTGGATCACCTAATCTTCAGTCATGGTTGTTGCTGGGGTCCCAAGTCCAGGTCCAATCAGAGAGCAAATAACAAATGCAAGCAAAGAAATGCTGCACTCATCTTTGACCTTTTAAAAAGTATCAGCCCCAGTCCTCAGTTTCATTGGGATTTGCTTGTTCCTGAAATAAATGTTAGTGGAATTAGTTATGGTGTTGATGGCTCACAAAATAGTTTGTTTTAAGTATAGAAGGCTTTTCATACTTTCCAGGGTCTGAAGTAGCTTCCAATTGCCAACCACACTTGAAAACTGTGAGCTACCAATGTCATGCTTTAAAAATGTATGCATCTGAGTACAAGACAGGAAACACAGTTTATGCCTCGTATAAATCTGATCTTAACACAACTGGTGCCAGGCATTGGTGTCATGCCGGAAAGGTTTCAGCCTCAGGAAATCATGCAGCTACCACCATTTACGTTCATTTTCCACAAGAGCTTCCTACGATGTGTGAACTACTCATTTTAAAGGTAAGTCGTTTTAAAGGGTTTGTTGGCTGCAATGTTATGGAGGAGATGAATGAAATGCATCTCCACTCACTAGAAACCTTTTACAGACAGCTGTTGCAAGGAGTCAGAGGCATCTGTACTGCAAACATGGTTCGAGGGGGGAGGGTTAACCCTTTCCCCTTGCACAATTTTCCTCATGAAAATCCCCCACAACTGCTATTTGTCACAGCATGAAAAAACTTACATGCCTATTCGTCAACATGCATTTAGAAGAAATCTACTTGATACCAGGTAGCTAATAATTATTAGAGGCAAGTTGTAATTACTCTATCAGATGCATTTAGCCATAATCTGGGTTCAAATCCATGCCATGAAATTCAGTGAGTAACCTTGAACCAGTTGTTCTCTCTCAGCCTAACCAACCACACAGGGTTCTTGTAAAGATGAGATGAGACAGAGATACTATATATGTTACCATGAGCTCATTGGAGGAGAGATAGGATACAAATGTAATAAATAAATAAAATAACAGAAACAAACACTACTTTATAATATAGTGCATATAGAACATGCTACAATTCTGAATTTATGCACATTAGCGAGGCCAAGAGTGGGGTCTTGTCATCTAGGCAGCCCAGGACCTCCATACATACTGCCCAGACTTGAGCCCCCAATATATCACTTCAGTGCTACTAATGCATTTGTTTGACTCCATCGCCTCTCAAGACAGACGGATGCCAACAACAGCAACACTACTGCTGGGATCCAAGGCTAGAGTAATACACTGGTGTTCCTGTGTCAGCAACTCCTTCCAACAGATGTGATGCACAAGAGTTGTTTTGGCAGAGTTAAGCTGCAGAGAGGCTTTATTTGAACTCCCCTTATGGGTCCTTTGAGGAACTGCAAATGTGGGTAACATCAACAACTGAGATAAGGCCTCATATGTACTATACATTTAAAGCAGTATTATACTGCTTGAAATTCATGGGCTTCCCCCAAGGAAACCTGGGAACTGTAGTTTGTTAAGGATGCTTAGAGTTGTTAGGAGGTCACTATTCCCCTCACAAGACTACAATACCCAGAGTGGCTTAACAATTAATCCCTGTCCCCAGGAGAAGCGTTAACAGATCTTCCCCTCAAGGACAGCCACTAGAACTTCCAAAAAGAAATCTTAATGGCACGTTATTGCTTACACCCATGTAACCTAATGATTTACTGGTCCCTCTCCCTCCAAATTTATAACCTTAAATTTATTTGCATGCCTTGAAACAAAGTTAAAAGGCACCACCTAAATTTGCAAAGAAGAATTATATCATTTTAAAAAGAAACAAACTAGTTGTACTTTGTACTGTAGAATGGAGCCCTTAAATAGTTCAGCTTGAAGGGAGCCAAGATTATCACACAATTTTACGTCCTGCTGAAATGAATGGAACTTACTGACAACACATTTATGGTCAATGGCAATATCTAGGAAAAAAATAAAAAAATATGATTAAATGGAGATTATGAGGAACATGCCCTTCCATGACTTAAGTCCTTTCTTGGGAATGGATTTTGATTTCTAAAACGAAGAAGGCAATCATTCTGAATTTTATTCTCGTGATATATTTTTTGCTTCTGAACTTGGCCAGGAATACTTGTTAACATAACCGTATGCAGGCCTGCACATTATTTACAAAAACATGAACTCACTTGAGGCCTGCGACTTTAGCAACTGATCCCTCTTAGGCCCCGTGATAATTTCAGCATCTGTTTGAAGCACTAACAGCACCAAATCTAGAGCTCTACGCCACGCTTCCATCTTAGCACTAACATTGTCATATACTTTCAGAGGCTTTTCAAATGTCCCACCATGTTCAGGGCTTGCTGTTCCCATCTTCCCCTTTTTAAACTCATCCAGCAGGTAGGTGGACGGCAAACCACTCAAGGCTGCTTTCCTGAGATGCTGTTGTATAAAGGTGCTGGCTTCAAGCTCCGATGCAGAGTCTGCACTGTTACACATAACGGTACAAATGTACTGGTGCCAACCACGTGACAAAGCATTAAGCACCAGAGCTTTATATTGCTCTGAAGTTTTTGCAAGCCAGGAGTGGCCATCATGAAACCCTTCTTCCCTGGAATTCTTGGCTGCTTTCTCCGGATTCTCAAGATAACCAAGACACAGGAGCTCCACGGTGCCACCTCCTGGAAAGACTGCTTGATCGAGAAGGGCATGATGCACACGGTGAGCGCAGGTCCAAAACTGATCTTCAATGGCTTGCATCTTGGATATAACCGGGCAACTAAGCACAGCTGTTATCAGGTGAATGCCTTTTGCTGTTAAAGCAACTGGCACTTGGCCATTCAATCCAACCCAACTTAACTTTAATGCTCCACAGAGGTTCAGACAGACACCCTCACCAATGCAATGCTCATTCACTTGGGTGAGGTAAGTCACTCTGTCTGCTCTTGTAACATCACTAAAAGCCTTCAATACATTGTCAGCTACCCCGTTAATTGTCACTATCTTATTCAGCAGGCATCTTTCTTCTAAACTTGCTGATGTGCTGCCTCGTACCAAAATTAGATTTACCCTGGACTGAATCAGAATATCCAACATGGAGTTGACCCACAATCCTGAGCTGTTGTCTTCCGCAGCTGGACTTTCTAAGAACATTCTTACATTCTGTGACCTGTTAAACCCCAGATGGTGGTATGTTTCGCTCAGGTCACCATCTGCAAGAATAATACGAAGAGGCCTATCCTGGAGCTGCTTAGCAACAGCAACTTTCTCTGGGTGTAATAAAGTGATGTACCCAGGACAGACACAAGAATGACTTTCAGACATGCCTGGTAAACAACATGTCACAACTTCTGAAATATTAAATTGGAAAGGATGGACACCAGCCATTCTGTTGGCAGTCTGAAGCTGGCATCTGAGAATATCCTGTACCAGTTTCATTGCGTGCCAATTTCCATGGCTCAAAGACATTGCCAGTTGTCCCAAATCACTTAACTCATTAAAATGTTTTGTGCATTTGGCCAGCTGATTGGTTTGCTGCAGTGAAGGACTTTCCTTTATGCTGCTTAAGTGCCTACTGAAGTGGGTTACTTTTGATATTTTCTTACGGCCTGAGGCACCCAAAGGACAGCTTTGAAAGCTGCAGCTTTTCTGACTCACAGTTTTGCAAACTGTAAAACCACAACTGGTTTCGACTGATTTACCTAGTGAACTAACTCTGCTGCCTGCAGTCAATACTCCTGGACATGCACACTTTTCCTGACAATTGCATGCATTTGCTTCCTGGATTGTAGCAATTTCTGATTCTTCTTCTGATACTTGTGCATAATCATAAGGATGTTCAAGCAAATAACTATTGTAGGATTTGGTATCTGGAGTTTTCATTTCAATTACCTGTCTTCCAGCAATGCCAGAACAGATGTCATTGGAGGCTTTGCCATCACATTTAATAGGAATATCATATAGTCTTTGCTGCATGTTGCGTAGTGATAATGTAAGGCACTGCAGATGTTCAATGCAAGAGTTCAGGCCTTCAAACATCTCAGCTACCACTATGGAAAGGGGAACACCCTGCTGAAGGCATTCAAGTACAGCCTTGCTCCAAATGCTGACAAGAAACAACAGGGTAGTTGTCCCAGTTCTATATTCTTTGTTCTGTGCCTGGATGGCTTCATTAAGAAGTTGTCCCACTGCACTAGTTAAATCCAAGCTTTCAAGAAGTCTTACTGCAGAACAAACCAACACACCACCAGGAGTACATTCATCAACAATAAATTTGAGTGATTTCACTGGTCCTAAAAATGTCCTTCCGGTGGATGCCAAAGCTGAAAGTTGCTGCAGTCCAATATGCCTCTTTCTGTTCATGTTCCGGAAAGCCATGACATCTACAAATGAAACACAAGACTTATTGCTTCTGCCTTTTAATGCCTTCCAGCTCTTACTTCATCCATTCCACAGTGTTGGATCTTACTTTTAATGTTTCCAAGGTGATATATCAACTTATCCATTTTCCTAACGGAAATAAAAATCCATGCTTCGCACATATTGGGGGATACCAAGTGGGTGCAGAACAGGAAACTAAGATGCCAGCATTAGAATTAAGGAAGGTAAAGAAGCCACATTCACTACCAGAGAAACTGTGAGGACTTTATTAGGAAGTGAACATCACAGAGCAAGGACAGGAAATGAGGAAGGCTATATGTCTTTTTCCATTAAAATAATGGACTTGCATCATTTTTTGTTGCAAAACCTACCAAATCCTTAATTGTCTAAGTAACATAAGAAGCAGAAACAGGGGGTGATACTAGATGCAGCCTCTGGATCTGTTCCCTGGGTGGAATCTAGGTTGGCCACACGAAAGGATTCCAAAGTGTTCTATTTGGCAAGGCAGTTCTCAGAATCACCATTATGTCCTGAGGAAACACCTCTTCCAGGACAGAAAAATTTCCTGGTTTTGAATGCTTTAGAAACACTTTTTACCTGAATGAATGCACACATACACACACAGATTATACTAGAGTAGGGTTGCCATGGCATGCCAGGTCAGAGGCCAAGAGAATCAAAATCCTATTTTAGCTGTTGCAAATGTGCATTTGTGTGCTCAAGAGTGTGTGCACAGGTGCATTTTTGGCACACACATGGCAATAAATTGGCAAAATAGCCCTCAGGCAATAAATAAATACATCTCCCACTTCTGAAGTAGCATGAACATGCAGGTCAAGTGGTTTTAAAACTCACATGCATTATTAACTTGTTGGTTCATGATGGATAACGGGCTGAACAAATAAAGGGAATGTGACCCTATCTCTGTACCTTCCTTCTGTCCTTTGTGGTGTCCAGGTAATGCCTGGAAAAAATATTCAAGGCTTGCATGAAGAGCTTGCATAGCTAGGCAGCTGCCAAGGCCTCAATTTCCCAGGAAGGCTGTGTGCATAACAGCTGCTACTAAGCCGTAGCGGTTCCTGGAAGGCTTGAGTCCTGTTGAGTGGGTGCCATCACTTACTGCGGGATGTTCTGCTCTGTGCTGTGCTAAGCAACGCAGCAAGTGACCAAGGCAACTGCCAGCCAGTGGCGTAGCGTGGGTTGTCAGCACCCGGGGCAAGGCAAGTAATTTGCGCCCCCTAACCCATGGATTTGCGCCCCCTAACCTGTGGATTTGCGCCCCCTAACCCATGGATTTGCCCTAACCCCAGATGTTGCGCCCGGTGTGGCCGGCCCCCCCTGCACCCCCCATGCTACGCCACTGGGTTGGCCAGTTGGTGTTAAAAAAGATAGAACTTTTTTTATGTATGCTACAACAGCAGCAAGAATACTCATTGCAAAGTATTGGAAGACGCAAGATTTACCCACTCTGGAAGAATGGCAGATGAAGTTGATTGACTGCATGGGATTGGCAGAAATGACTGGCAGAATCTGCAACCAGGGAGAAGAGTCGGCAGAAGAAGATTGGAAGAAATTTAAGGGACTATTTACAGAAATACTGCAATATTAAGGAATGTTGAATGATGTTGGATTGAAATTACGTTAAGTGGTTTCTAGCTGTAATGGTATAAAAGGTTATGAAAAAATGGTTTTTTAAAGTAAAAGTTTAAGTTTCAAGAACTTGGATAGAAAATAAGGTGTTATTTAGCGGTAATGCTATGAGATAAGGATTTGCTGAACAAATAATTTGAACTAGAAAACAAGAAGGGGAGGTATGAGGAGGTCAGGGAAATATGTTATTGAAAAATAAGTTGTGAATTTTATGTGTTTTTAATATATATTTTTTCTATTTTTTTGCATTTTTCTCTTTGTATAAAATTGAAAACTTTAATAAATATCTTATTTAAAAAAAAGGAATTTATTAAATTTATTATTTGTGGAGCCCCCGCGGGCCGAGGCAGCCAAAGCCCCCTCCCCTTGGGCGCCCGACGGAGGAAGGAACCACGGCCCGCCGGGCGGCCAGCGGCCTCTCTCCCGGTGCTGGGGGCGCACGGCGGCGGCGGCAGCGGCAGCGGCGGCTTCTCCTCCTCCTCCTCCTCCTCCTCCTCCTCCTCCTCGGGACTCGCTTCTCCGGAGGCTGCCCCAAGGTGAGCCCGAGCCTTTCTCCCTGCTCCGCGTCTGGCTGCCTTGCTCTGCCGCGGGGGCGACAGGGTGTGTGTGTGTTGTGCGTTGCGTTCTGCCTCCCGGGGCGGGAGGGAGCATCCCGGAGCCGCCTCCCCCTCCTCCTCCTGCGCGGGGCATGTGCCAGAGGAGGCTCCCCGGGAAATGGCCCTGGGCGCTGGGGGGGGTCTGGGCGGCATCCGCGGCGGCGGCGCTGAGCGAGGCGAGGAGGAGAAGCTGCCGGCGGGCGAGGGATGCGCGGGCTGAGCGAGGGGCGTTCCCCTTCCCTCTGGACTCGCGCCCCCCCCAGAAGTTGCGCCCGGTGCGGCCGGCACCCCTGGCACCCCCCACGCTACGCCACTGCTGCCAGCACCTTTGCTTGCTCCCTCTCTCCGCCTGAGCTGTGTGCTGTAGGAAGGAACTGGACCCAGCAGGTTCGAGCCATACTGCTGCATCCCCCAAGGGGAAGGCACAGAGCAACTTTGCCGGGCCAGCCAGGTGGCTCACCTGCACTTAGCACCCGGAGAGAGGGCTGCGTAGGTCTTGCCCTCTCCCTGGGCAGCAGGACCACCATAGCCCAATACTTCCCAGCACACCGCCC
>NW_028293338.1:0-88249 GCF_964106645.2 Podarcis pityusensis
AACCCTAACCCTAACCCTAACCCTAAACCCTAAACCCTAAACCCTAAACCCTAAACCCTAACCCTAACCCTAACCCTAACCCTAACCCTAACCCAAACCCAAACCCAAACCCAAACCCAAACCCAAACCCAAACCCTAGCCCTAGCCCTAGCCCTAGCCCTAGCCCTAGCCCTAGCCCTAACCCTAGCCCTAGCCCTAACCCTAACCCTAACCCTAACCCTAACCCTAACCCTAACTGTCAGAGTTGCTTCCAGATCCTAGCTCACAGAGGATCACGCTAGCCAGCGATCATTAAATAAAAGTCTTTATTGAGTTACAGTTTCCATTCTCAAGCTGCTGCGTGCAACCCTACGTCTAATGGTTAGATCGGCGAAGCCCCATCTGAGTCTCCGCCCCTTGTACACCAACTTAATATCCTAGCCTTGCTCCACCTTTTCCGCCTGACTGTTCTTCTCTGGGTCCCTCTGCCCCCCGGGGTCTCTTCCTTCCGGGATTCCTCTGACGCTGACGCTGACCCCCCTGACTCTTCTCCCTCCTTTCGGCGGGCTTTAGGACCTGGCTCCCTTTCCGGGCTGCCTACTGCGCCACCTTCCTGTGCATTTGAACTTGTCGCGCGCGCCCAACCTTCCACCTTCCGTCTGACCGTTTCTTCGCTCCCCGATGGAGGTGTGGCCACTCCTGACTCGTGCCCTCCCCCCTGTTGTGAGCTGCCAGCGCTTGATCCCTGGCGCCCTTCCTCTTCCCTGCTCTCTGGCGGTGACGCTGGTCCCGATTTCCAACTGCTCCCCTCTGAGTCCCCTCTGGCTCTATCTTCCTGGGGTGTCCCCCTAGGCTCCCCCCTTGCCCTGGCCACTGGTGCTCCTTTCTGTGAATCTTCTGATTCACTGGAAAGACTCGGAGATCTCGGGTCGTCGTCATCACTCATCTTTTCTTCTGCCTCCTCCCCCTCGCTCTCTGTTTCCTCCCTTGCCCTTGCCTCTGCTCCTGAACCCCTGACATCCATCCCCCCCTCGAAGCCCCCTCTTCCCCCCTCCCCTCCTTCCGGTGCGGGATCTGGGTGCTGCTGTGTCAGGGGGACGAATGTCGGATACAGTTCGCTTCCCGTGGCGGGCCGCCATCCGAAGTCTTCCGGTTCTTCCTCCCTGCTCTCGTTGACGACGGTCACTTCCGCTTCCATCTCTGTGCCGCCGTGCTCGAAACCCGGGTCGTCCCCGAAAACGTCCATGTCCGTCTCTCCCTCGTTGCCTTCTGGAGACGTTGCTCGTCCTGGACCCTCCAGCCACCTTCTGCGGAACTGCTCCTCTGGTCGATCATCCCACCAATACGAGGGTTCTGAAGCAGATCCCGAGGGTGACCCCTCCGGGGAACGGGCGTCTCGTGTCGGTTCCTCGTCCGAGTCGAACCCCCGGAACGTGCTGGCTGAAAGCGTGGGCGTGAAAAGCCAGTCGTCGAAAAAGTCTGCTGGCATTGGCCTGTGTGGGAAGAGGGCATGAAACTCTTCTTTGAGCAGAGGTTCGTCCAAAGCGTAGCCCGGCACCCAGCTGTTGGCACTGGCCGGGGTGCCCTCCTTGGCGAGAAGGTATTCTACCCCCTCTTCCCCCCATCTGGAGTCCAAAATCTCCGTGACTTCGTTGATGCGCTCCTCCTGTGCCACTCCCCCTTGCCCGGTTCTCTCTCGGAGCGGACCCGGTGCCGTTCCTGGTTCCTGAAACCTGTGAGGTGCCTTGTAGGGAGTGAGCACCGATCTGTGGAACACCGGATGCATTCTGGAACCCTCCGGAAGAGCCAGCCTGAAAGCCACCGGGTTGACCTGTTCTTCAACTTGGTAGGGCCCCAGTTGTTTATGCCCTAGTTTCTTCTTCGCCAACGACCTGGCCGGCACTGCGTGGGCTGCTAACCAGACCCAGTCTCCCACATGGATCTCTTCGCCAACCCTTCTGTGTTTGTCCGCTTGTACCTTGTATGCGTGTTTAGCCAGCTCCAGGTGCCGCCGCAGCTGATCGTGGACCTCCTGCAACTCCGACGCGAACGCATCTGCTGTCTGCGGCTCCCCCTCCCCCATTCTTTCCAGTCCCGGGAAGGTTCTGGGGTGCCTCCCGTTGTTGGCGAAGAACGGCGTGACCCCCGTGGACACGTGCTTCGTGTTGTTGTAGGCGAACTCGGCGAGAGGCAGGTAATCCACCCACGTCGCAGGCTGTTGATTCGCATAACATCTCAGGTACTGCTGCATGATGGCATTGACCCGCTCCGCTTGCCCGTTGGTCTGCGGGTGTCTAGCCGACGCCAGGTTGATCTTGACGTTCAGGAAGCCCATCAGCCTCTGCCAGAAGTTCGAGATGAACTGTCGCCCTCGGTCGGACAGAATAGACCGCGGCAGACCGTGAACCTTGAACACGTGGTCTATGAACAGTTTGGCGGTTTGTTCCGCCGTGGCCACCTTCGCACACGGAATGAAATGTGCCATCTTGGAGAACAAGTCCACCACCACCAGCACAGCCGTCTTGCCCCTCGAGCTGGGCAGATCCGTGACAAAGTCCAGGGCCACTCTCTCCCATGGTTCGAACGGAGTTTGCAGCGGTTCCAGCAGTCCGGCCGGCGGTCTGTGCACTGGTTTGGCCCTCTGGCAGGTGTCACACCTCGCCACGTAGTCCGCGACTTCCCCTCTCATTCCGGGCCACCAGAAGTCTCTGGCTACTAATTCCACCGTCTTCTCCTTGCCAAAGTGCCCGGCAGTGGGCGCGTCGTGCAGCTGCCGCAGTACCTTGGCGCGAAGTTCGTCTCCCGGCACGTAGATGGCCCCTTTACGGATGAGCAAACCATCTCGCAGCTGGAACTCGTCGGTCGCTGCCGTGCCCCTGTGCACCTCTGCCATCTTTGCTTGCGCGAAGGAGTCATCCTGCAACGCTCGTCGCACCGCATCCAGGTCAACTGTTGCCGCCGCGCACGCCCACACTGTCGGTGCGAAGATGTGCATGGCGGCCGCTGGCGTTGCCTCCTCCAGATACTGTGGCTTACGGGAGAGAGCATCCGCCATGATGTTGGTGTCCCCCGGGACATATTCTATTCGGAAGTCGAAATTCGCAAAGAACTCAGCCCAACGTATCTGCCTCTGGTTCAGGAACTGTGCCGTGCGCCAGTGCTCTAGATTCTTGTGGTCCGTGCAGACCTGCACCGTGTGCTTGGCGCCGATCAGGAAGTGCCTCCACGCTTTGAACGCTGCATGAATGGCCAGCAACTCCCTGTCCCAGATGGTGTAGTTCTGTTCGGACTTGCTGAGCTTCCTTGAGTAAAACGCTCCCGGCCTCCAAACCCCCTGCGGGTCTTTCTGCAGCAGGACTGCTCCCACGGCTCTGTCCGAAGCGTCTGTCTCCACCCTCATCGGCCTGCTGGGGTTGACATGAAGCAGCTGCTCTTCCGACGCGAAGAGACGCTTGAGTGCCTGAAAGGACTGCTCCGCCTGCTCTGTCCAGATGAACTTCTTTTTCTTGGAGCTGAGCGTGTCCGTGATGGCCGCTGTCTGCATCGCAAAGCCTTTGATAAACTTGCGATAGAAGTTCGCGAAGCCGACAAACCGTTGGACCTCCTTCCGGTTGCGTGGGCTTTTCCAATCCAACACTGCTCGGACCTTGGCGCTGTCCATGGCGAGCCCTTTATCAGACAACTTGTAGCCCAGGAAATCCACCTCGGTCACGTCGAATTGGCACTTCTCCAGCTTGGCGTAAAGCCTATGTTGCTGTAGCCTGCTCAGCACTTCCTTGACGTGTCTGTCATGCTCCTGCTGCGATTCCGAAAAGATCAGGATGTCATCCAAGAAACAGACGCACGTCTTGTAGAGGAGCCCCGCCAACACGTGATGCATGAAAGCTTGAAAAACGTGGGAGCCATTTTGCAATCCAAAAGGCATAACTCTATATTCGTAGGTGCCCAGGGGCGTGAACATGGCTGTCTTCCACTCATCTCCCTCCCGCATGCGAATGAGGTTGTATGCCCCTCGCAGGTCCAACTTGGTGAACACTCTGCCCTTCCGTACCTTTGCGAGGAGGTCGTCGATTCGGGGCATGGGGAAGTCCGATGGCTTGGTCACACTGTTCAAGATGCGAAAGTCCACTACAAGTCTTTTTTGGGGCGTGTCCCTCTTCTTAACAAAGAATACCGGACTGCCCCCCGCTGCCTTGGACTCTCGGATGAAACCGCGCTCCAAATTATGATCTATGAACTCTTTGAGTTCCTGCAGTTCGTCCTCAGACATGGAATACAGCTTCCCTTTGGGCAGCGCCGCCCCCGGCAGCAGGTCAATTTTGCAGTCATATGGTCTGTGGGGGGGTAGCCTGTCTGCCTCCTTCTCGCAGAAAACCTCCAAAAATTCTGCGTACTTGTGGGGAACCGCTTGCAGCGTGCCTAGCTGCAGCTGTGACTCCTCTTCCTCTCCTTCCTGCCTGGGCACGATGCAGTGTTCAGCGCAAAAGGAAGAGCCGAAGGTCAGCTGCCTCTGGTACCAAGCCAGCGTCGGGCTGTGCTTGTCCAGCCAACTCATGCCCAATACAATGGGCGTGTCCGATAGTTGAGTGACATTGAAGCTGATGATTTCCCTGTGATTCCCAAGTCGCATCACCATTGGTGGCGTCTGCTTCACCACTTGCCCCCCTAGCAGCTCCCTGCCATCCACCGTGACAACCTGCAGGGGCAGCGTGGCAGGCAGCAACTGTATAGCGTGCCGGTCGACAAAGTCCTGCCCTATAAAGTCCGCATTGCTTCCGGAGTCAATGGTGATTGGCACGTCCATGGTGATTCCATTGGGCAGCTGGAGCGACGCGGTGAGCCTCACTACCGGTTTGGGCGGGAGGGGGTCCATGGGCTGTAAAATCTCTGGGGACTGCTTCACTGACACGTCTGGCTGGGCCCCAGTGCCTCTTCCAACCAGACTCCGTCGTTTCCCTGCTGTGGTTGTCCTTGCTGCGTTGCTGCAGTTACCATTGCTGAGGCTGCAGTGTGCTTGTGGAGCCTCTGGGGACACTCTTTCGCCATATGCTGTGGATCATCGCAGATGTAACACTTCCTGTTCCCTCTAGGAGGCTTCGCTTTCACTGCTGCCGGTGCTAGGGCTCTGGCTGCTGACTGAGCCCTTGCACCTCCAACCTCCATAGGTTCCGCTCCTCCTCCTGGCGGAGGCGTGGATTGCGCACGCGCTGCTTCTCTGGGAAGGAAGGAGGAGCCCCTGGCTGGTTCGCGCCCTCCACGCCCTTCGCCACTGCTCCACGGACGTCCTTCCAGCCGCACCCCCACCGCCAGCGCCCTCTGAACGATCTCCTGCGTGGTCCGGGGTCTCTCCCCCCTCGCAATTTCATCTTTAACCGAGCCGTGCAATCCCTCCCAAAACAGGTCTCTTACAGGAGCCGAATCTCTGTCCCATTCCAGAGCACTGACCAAAGCGAAAAAGCGGGCATGGTACTGCCTTACGCTGGCCCTCCCTTGCTTCAGTCCATGTATCTGCTGCCGAGCAAGATCCACGTCAATGCTTGACAAAAAGCACCCATCCATCGCTTTAATAAAGGCATCCGCATTTTGGAGCGCTGGATCATTATCTCTCCACAAATTGCGCAGCCATGCTTTAGCATCTCCATGCAAATGGGACATGATGAATCCCACCTTCTCTTGCTCATCTCTAAAGTCTTTGTTCAGCAGTTGCAGTGCACACATTACATCTGCTCTAAAGTTGGGGTACTGTTGCAAATTCCCATCGAAGTGAGAGACCAGACCGCCTGTTCGTCTCCCCAACCCAATCCCCTCCGGTTTGGGTGTCAGTTGCCCTTGCTTCGTAAGCACTTCCAACCTGACCTGGAGATCCCTGTAGGCGGCAGCTGCGTCCTCCTCTCTCTTCCTGGATGCAAGAGCCTCGGCATTCAGGCGCGACACTGCTTCTCTGAGTTCCACTATCTGCTGTTCGGCCGTCATGTTGTCTGCCGTTCGTGAGCTCGCTAGTAGGCACCCGCTTTCTCTCCTCTCCGCGAGGCTGTAGATGCCCACAATTTAAGAGATGGGGCTTACTGTCAGAGTTGCTTCCAGATCCTAGCTCACAGAGGATCACGCTAGCCAGCGATCATTAAATAAAAGTCTTTATTGAGTTACAGTTTCCATTCTCAAGCTGCTGCGTGCAACCCTACGTCTAATGGTTAGATCGGCGAAGCCCCATCTGAGTCTCCGCCCCTTGTACACCAACTTAATATCCTAGCCTTGCTCCACCTTTTCCGCCTGACTGTTCTTCTCTGGGTCCCTCTGCCCCCCGGGGTCTCTTCCTTCCGGGATTCCTCTGACGCTGACGCTGACCCCCCTGACTCTTCTCCCTCCTTTCGGCGGGCTTTAGGACCTGGCTCCCTTTCCGGGCTGCCTACTGCGCCACCTTCCTGTGCATTTGAACTTGTCGCGCGCGCCCAACCTTCCACCTTCCGTCTGACCGTTTCTTCGCTCCCCGATGGAGGTGTGGCCACTCCTGACTCGTGCCCTCCCCCCTGTTGTGAGCTGCCAGCGCTTGATCCCTGGCGCCCTTCCTCTTCCCTGCTCTCTGGCGGTGACGCTGGTCCCGATTTCCAACTGCTCCCCTCTGAGTCCCCTCTGGCTCTATCTTCCTGGGGTGTCCCCCTAGGCTCCCCCCTTGCCCTGGCCACTGGTGCTCCTTTCTGTGAATCTTCTGATTCACTGGAAAGACTCGGAGATCTCGGGTCGTCGTCATCACTCATCTTTTCTTCTGCCTCCTCCCCCTCGCTCTCTGTTTCCTCCCTTGCCCTTGCCTCTGCTCCTGAACCCCTGACACTAACCCTAACCCTAACCCCAAACCCTAGCCCTAGCCCTAGCCCTAGCCCGAGCCCGAACCCGAACCCGAACCCGAACCCGAACCCGAACCCGAACCCGAACCCGAACCCTAACAACCCGAACCCTAACAACCCTAACCCTAACAACCCTAACCCTAACCCTAACCCTAACCCTAACCCTAACCCTAACCTAAACCCTAACCCTAACCCTAACCCTAACCCTAACCCTAACCCTAACCCTAACCCTAACCCTAACCCCTAACCCTAACCCTAACCCTAAACCCTAAACCTAACCCTAATTGGGCAGCACAGGTCGTTGAGGCTTTGACAGCCAGGAGGGGCAGCGGCAGCAGCACAGGTCTTCTCCCCGGCAGAGCCTATGTGACACCAGATAAAGTCGACCAACATTTATGCACTCAAGCCTGATATTCACCTGAGAATGTGGTGCCTTGTTTTGACCCCCAGGCTTGTTGTGACCCATGGAAGGTATAGAGCTGCCCCCCCCCTTATCAGACAACAAATATAACGTATTTCATAGGCATATAATGTCCTGCTTTTACAGTTGGTGTCAGAGTTGCTTCCAGATCCTAGCTCACAGAGGATCACGCTAGCCAGCGATCATTAAATAAAAGTCTTTATTGAGTTACAGTTTCCATTCTCAAGCTGCTGCGTGCAACCCTACGTCTAATGGTTAGATCGGCGAAGCTCCATCTGAGTCTCCGCCCCTTGTACACCAACTTAATATCCTAGCCTTGCTCCACCTTTTCCGCCTGACTGTTCTTCTCTGGGTCCCTCTGCCCCCCGGGGTCTCTTCCTTCCGGGATTCCTCTGACGCTGACGCTGACCCCCCTGACTCTTCTCCCTCCTTTCGGCGGGCTTTAGGACCTGGCTCCCTTTCCGGGCTGCCTACTGCGCCACCTTCCTGTGCATTTGAACTTGGCACGCGCGCCCAACCTTCCACCTTCCGTCTGACCGTTTCTTCGCTCCCCGATGGAGGTGTGGCGACTCCTGACTCGTGCCCTCCCCCCTGTTGTGAGCTGCCAGCGCTTGATCCCTGGCGCCCTTCCTCTTCCCTGCTCTCTGGCGGTGACGCTGGTCCTGATTTCCAACTGCTCCCCTCTGAGTCCCCTCTGGCTCTATCTTCCTGGGGTGTCCCCCTAGGCTCCCCCCTTGCCCTGGCCACTGGTGCTCCTTTCTGTGAATCTTCTGATTCACTGGAAAGACTCGGAGATCTCGGGTCGTCGTCATCACTCATCTTTTCTTCTGCCTCCTCTCCCTCGCTCTCTGTTTCCTCCCTTGCCCTTGCCTCTGCTCCTGAACCCCTGACAGCCTCCTTCTCGCAGAAAACCTCCAAAAATTCCGCGTACTTGTGGGGAACCGCTTGCAGCGTGCCTAGCTGCAGCTGTGACTCCTCTTCCCCTCCTTCCTGCCTGGGCACGATGCAGTGTTCAGCGCAAAAGGAAGAGCCGAAGGTCAGCTGCCTCTGGTACCAAGCCAGCGTCGGGCTGTGCTTGTCCAGCCAACTCATGCCCAATACAATGGGCGTGTCCGATAGTTGAGTGACATTGAAGCTGATGATTTCCCTGTGATTCCCAAGTCGCATCACCATTGGTGGCGTCTGCTTCACCACTTGCCCCCCTAGCAGCTCCCTGCCATCCACCGTGACAACCTGCAGGGGCAGCGTGGCAGGCAGCAACTGTATAGCGTGCCGGTCGACAAAGTCCTGCCCTATAAAGTCCGCATTGCTTCCGGAGTCAATGGTGATTGGCACGTCCATGGTGATTCCATTGGGCAGCTGGAGCGACGCGGTGAGCCTCACTACCGGTTTGGGCGGGAGGGGGTCCATGGGCTGTAAAATCTCTGGGGACTGCTTCACTGACACGTCTGGCTGGGCCCCAGTGCCTCTTCCTCCAACCAGACTCCGTCGTTTCCCTGCTGTGGTTGTCCTTGCTGCGTTGCTGCAGTTACCATTGCTGAGGCTGCAGTGTGCTTGTGGAGCCTCTGGGGACACTCTTTCGCCATATGCTGTGGATCATCGCAGATGTAACACTTCCTGTTCCCTCTAGGAGGCTTCGCTTTCACTGCTGCCGGTGCTAGGGCTCTGGCTGCTGACTGAGCCCTTGCACCTCCAACCTCCATAGGTTCCGCTCCTCCTCCTGGCGGAGGCGTGGATTGCGCACGCGCTGCTTCTCTGGGAAGGAAGGAGGAGCCCCTGGCTGGTTCGCGCCCTCCACGCCCTTCGCCACTGCTCCACGGACGTTCTTCCAGCCGCACCCCCACCGCCAGCGCCCTCTGAACGATCTCCTGCGTGGTCCGGGGTCTCTCCCCTCTCGCAATTTCATCTTTAACCGAGCCGTGCAATCCCTCCCAAAACAGGTCTCTTACAGGAGCCGAATCTCTGTCCCATTCCAGAGCACTGACCAAAGCGAAAAAGCGGGCATGGTACTGCCTTACGCTGGCCCTCCCTTGCTTCAGTCCATGTATCTCCTGCCGAGCAAGATCCACGTCAATGCTTGATAAAAAGCACCCATCCATCGCTTTAATAAAGGCATCCGCATTTTGGAGCGCCGGATCCTTATCTCTCCACAAATTGCGCAGCCATGCTTTAGCATCTCCATGCAAATGGGACATGATGAATCCCACCTTCTCTTGCTCATCTCTAAAGTCTTTGTTCAGCAGTTGCAGTGCACAAATTACATCTGCTCTAAAGTTGGGGTACTGTTGCAAATTCCCATCGAAGTGAGAGACCAGACCGCCTGTTCGTCTCCCCAACCCAATCCCCTCCAGTTTGGGTGTCAGTTGCCCTTGCTTCGTAAGCACTTCCAACCTGACCTGGAGATCCCTGTAGGCGGCAGCTGCGTCCTCCTCTCTCTTCCTGGATGCAAGAGCCTCGGCATTCAGTCGCGACACTGCTTCTCTGAGTTCCGCTATCTGCTGTTCGGCCGTCATGTTGTCTGCCGTTCGTGAGCTCGCTAGTAGGCACCCGCTTTCTCTCCTCTCCGCGAGGCTGTAGATGCCCACAATTTAGAGAGATGGAGCTTACTGTCAGAGTTGCTTCCAGATCCTAGCTCACAGAGGATCACGCTAGCCAGCGATCATTAAATAAAAGTCTTTATTGAGTTACAGTTTCCATTCTCAAGCTGCTGCGTGCAACCCTACGTCTAATGGTTAGATCGGCGAAGCTCCATCTGAGTCTCCGCCCCTTGTACACCAACCTAATATCCTAGCCTTGCTCCACCTTTTCCGCCTGACTGTTCTTCTCTGGGTCCCTCTGCCCCCCGGGGTCTCTTCCTTCCGGGATTCCTCTGACGCTGACGCTGACCCCCCGACTCTTCTCCCTCCTTTCGGCGGGCTTTAGGACCTGGCTCCCTTTCCGGGCTGCCTACTGCGCCACTTTCCTGTGCATTTGAACTTGGCGCGCGCGCCCAACCTTCCACCTTCCGTCTGACCGTTTCTTCGCTCCCCGATGGAGGTGTGGCCACTCCTGACTCGTGCCCTCCCCCCTGTTGTGAGCTGCCAGCGCTTGATCCCTGGCGCCCTTCCTCTTCCCTGCTCTCTGGCGGTGACGCTGGTCCCGATTTCCAACTGCTCCCCTCTGAGTCCCCTCTGGCTCTATCTTCCTGGGGTGTCCCCCTAGGCTCCCCCCTTGCCCTGGCCACTGGTGCTCCTTTCTGTGAATCTTCTGATTCACTGGAAAGACTCGGAGATCTCGGGTCGTCGTCATCACTCATCTTTTCTTCTGCCTCCTCCCCCTCGCTCTCTGTTTCCTCCCTTGCCCTTGCCTCTGCTCCTGAACCCCTGACAGTTGGACTGTGAGCTCAGTTTCTAAAAAGCACCTCTTGAACGGGTTATTTTGGGATGTATTCAGGTTGGCCCCCAAGGCAGTTCACTTCAGTTCAATGGTCTCCAGCAAGAAGCACCCAGCCACGCATGACCCTCCTACCCCTTCTCATCTGGCCGCAGCAGAAACTAGGCTGGTGCTTCCATTTGGAACTATGGAGTTCTCCACTGGTTTCTGGTGGGCCTGGACCCCACATTCCAACCTCTAGGGCTGGGCATGGTCCTCCCAATCTAATTCGCCTCTGCTCTCACAGTCAGGTACATTTTGGTGGGAAAGGGAAGGAAGGAGTATGAGCTGGTCGGAATCATGCTGAACCAAACACATCGTAAGCTGGGTCTGAACTGCAGAGGGTTTGGACTTGGCTCATAAAGAGCATGAGATGAGGCTTGAAACTGGAGAAATCTCTTCAGTTCAAAGACTTAGTGGCCTCAATAAATAAATGAAAAAAGCTTATTTGGACGAGCAAAGGATTATTATTATTATTATTATTATTATTATTATTATTATTATTATGTCTCCCCACCCCGATACATAGCGGAACAAAGAGAAAAAAAGATATATAATTGTCAGGGGTTCAGGAGCAGAGGCAAGGGCAAGGGAGGAAACAGAGAGCGAGGGGGAGGAGGCAGAAGAAAAGATGAGTGATGACGACGACCCGAGATCTCCGAGTCTTTCCAGTGAATCAGAAGATTCACAGAAAGGAGCACCAGTGGCCAGGGCAAGGGGGGAGCCTAGGGGGACACCCCAGGAAGATAGAGCCAGAGGGGACTCAGAGGGGAGCAGTTGGAAATCGGGACCAGCGTCACCGCCAGAGAGCAGGGAAGAGGAAGGGCGCCAGGGATCAAGCGCTGGCAGCTCACAACAGGGGGGAGGGCACGAGTCAGGAGTGGCCACACCTCCATCGGGGAGCGAAGAAACGGTCAGACGGAAAGTGGAAGGTTGGGCGCGCGCGCCAAGTTCAAATGCACAGGAAGGTGGCGCAGTAGGCAGCCCGGAAAGGGAGCCAGGTCCTAAAGCCCGCCGAAAGGAGGGAGAAGAGTCAGGGGGGTCAGCGTCAGCGTCAGAGGAATCCCGGAAGGAAGAGACCCCGGGGGGCAGAGGGACCCAGAGAAGAACAGTCAGGCGGAAAAGGTGGAGCAGGGCTAGGATATTAAGTTGGTGTACAAGGGGCGGAGACTCAGACGGAGCTTCGCCGATCTAACCATTAGACGTAGGGTTGCACGCAGCAGCTTGAGAATGGAAACTGTAACTCAATAAAGACTTTTATTTAATGATCGCTGGCTAGCGTGATCCTCTGTGAGCTAGGATCTGGAAGCAACTCTGACAGTAAGCTCCGTCTGCTAAATTGTGGGCATCTACAGCCTCGCGGAGAGGAGAGAAAGCGGGTGCCTACTAGCGAGCTCACGAACGGCAGACAAAATGACGACCGAACAGCAGATAGCGGAACTCAGAGAAGCAGTGTCACGACTGAATGCCGAGGCTCTTGCATCCAGGAAGAGAGAGGAGGACGCAGCTGCCGCCTACAGGGATCTCCAGGTCAGGTTGGAAGTGCTTACGAAGCAAGGGCAACTGACACCCAAACCGGAGGGGATTGGGTTGGGGAGACGAACAGGCGGTCTGGTCTCTCACTTCGATGGGAATTTGCAACAGTACCCCAACTTTAGAGCAGATGTAATGTGTGCACTGCAACTGCTGAACAATGACTTTAGAGATGAGCAAGAGAAGGTGGGATTCATCATGTCCCATTTGCATGGAGATGCTAAAGCATGGCTGCGCAATTTGTGGAGAGATAAGGATCCGGCGCTCCAAAATGCGGATGCCTTTATTAAAGCGATGGATGGGTGCTTTTTATCAAGCATTGACGTGGATCTTGCTCGGCAGCAGATACATGGACTGAAGCAAGGGAGGGCCAGCGTAAGGCAGTACCATGCCCGCTTTTTCGCTTTGGTCAGTGCCCTGGAATGGGACAGAGATTCGGCTCCTGTAAGAGACCTGTTTTGGGAGGGATTGCACGGCTCGGTTAAAGATGAAATTGCGAGGGGGGAGAGACCCCGGACCACGCAGGAGATCGTTCAGAGGGTGTTGGCGGTGGGGGTGAGGCTGGAAGAACGTCCGTGGAGCAGGGACGAATGGCGCGGAGGGCGCGAACCAGCCAGGGGCTCCTCCTTCCTTCCCAGAGAAGCAGCGCGTGCGCAATCCACGCCTCCGCCAGGAGGAGGGGCGGAACCTATGGAGGTTGGAGGTGCAAGGGCTCAGTCAGCAGCCAGAGCCCTAGCACCGGCAACAGTGAAAGCGAAGCCTCCTAGAGGGAACAGGAGATGTTACATCTGCGATGATCCACAGCATATGGCGAAAGAGTGTCCCCAGAGGCTCCACAAGCACACTGCAGCCTCAGCAATGGTAACTGCAGCAACGCAGCAAGGAGAACCACAGCAGGGAAACGACGGAGTCTGGCTGGAGGAAGAGGCACTGGGGGCCAGCCAGACGTCTCAGTGAAGCAGTCCCCAGAGATTTTACAGCCCATGGACCCCCTCCCACCCAAACCAGTAGTAAGGCTCACCGCATCTCTCCAGCTGCCCAATGGAATCACCATGGACGTGCCAATCACCATTGACTCAGGAAGCAATGCGGACTTTATAGGGTAGGACTTTGTCGACCGGCACGCTATGCAGTTGCTGCCTGCCACGCTGCCCCTGCAGGTTGTCACGGTGGATGGCAGGGAGCTGCTAGGGGGGCAAGTGGTGAAGCAGACGCCACCAATGGTGATGCGACTTGGGAATCACAGGGAAATCATCAGCTTCAATGTCACTCAACTATCGGACACGCCCATTGTATTGGGCATGAGTTGGCTGGACAAGCACAGCCCGACGCTGGCTTGGTACCAGAGGCAGCTGACCTTCGGCTCTTCCTTTTGCGCTGAACACTGCATCGTGCCCCGGCAGGAAGGAGAGGAAGAGGAGTCACAGGTGCAGCTAGGCACGCTGCAAGCGGTTCCCCACAAGTACGCAGAATATTTGGAGGTTTTCTGTGAGAAGGAGGCAGACAGGCTACCCCCCCACAGACCATATGACTGCAAAATTGACCTGCTGCCGGGGGCGGCGCTGCCCAAAGGGAAGCTGTATTCCATGTCTGAGGACGAACTGCAGGAACTCAAAGAGTTCATAGATCATAATTTGGAGCGCGGTTTCATCCGAGAGTCCAAGGCAGCGGGGGGCAGTCCGGTATTCTTTGTTAAGAAGCGGGACATGCCCCAAAAAAGACTTGTAGTGGACTATCGCATCTTGAACAGTGTGACCAAGCCATCGGACTTCCCCATGCCCCGAATCGACGACCTCCTCGCAAAGGTACGGAAGGGCAGAGTGTTCACCAAGTTGGACCTGCGAGGGGCATACAACCTCATTCGCATGCGGGAAGGAGATGAGTGGAAGACAGCCATGTTCACGCCCCTGGGCACCTACGAATATAGAGTTATGCCTTTTGGATTGCAAAATGGCTCCCACGTTTTTCAAGCTTTCATGCATCATGTGTTGGCGGGGCTCCTCTACAAGACGTGCGTCTGTTTCTTGGATGACATCCTGATCTTTTCGGAATCGCAGCAGGAGCATAACAGACACGTCAAGGAAGTGCTGAGCAGGCTACAGCAACATAGGCTTTACGCCAAGCTGGAGAAGTGCCAATTCGACGTGACGGAGGTGGATTTCCTGGGCTACAAGTTGTCTGATAAAGGGCTCGCCATGGACAGCGCCAAGGTCCGAGCTGTGTTGGATTGGAAAAGCCCACGCAACCGGAAGGAGGTCCAACGGTTTGTCGGCTTCGCGAACTTCTATCGCAAGTTTATCAAAGGCTTTGCGATGCAGACAGCGGCCATCACGGACACGCTCAGCTCCAAGAAAAAGAAGTTCATCTGGACAGAGCAGGCGGAGCAGTCCTTTCAGGCACTCAAGCGTCTCTTCGCGTTGGAAGAGCAGCTGCTTCATGTCAACCCCAGCAGGCCGATGAGGGTGGAGACAGACGTTTCGGACAGAGCCGTGGGAGCAGTCCTGCTGCAGCAAGACCCGCAGGGGGTTTGGAGGCCGGGAGCGTTTTACTCAAGGAAGCTCAGCAAGTCCGAACAGAACTACACCATCTGGGACAGGGAGTTGCTGGCCATTCATGCAGCGTTCAAAGCGTGGAGGCACTTCCTGATCGGCGCCAAGCACACGGTGCAGGTCTGCACGGACCACAAGAATCTAGAGCACTGGCGCACGGCACAGTTCCTGAACCAGAGGCAGATACGTTGGGCTGAGTTCTTTGCGAATTTCGACTTCCGAATAGAGTATGTCCCGGGGGACACCAACATCATGGCGGATGCTCTCTCCCGTAAGCCACAGTATCTGGAGGAGGCAACGCCAGCGGCCGCCATGCACATCTTCGCACCGACAGTGTGGGCGTGCGCGGCGGCAACAGTTGACCTGGATGCGGTGCGACGAGCGTTGCAGGATGACTCCTTCGCGCAAGCAAAGATGGCAGAGGTGCACAGGGGCACGGCAGTGACCGACGAGTTCCAGCTGCGAGATGGTTTGCTCATCCGTAAAGGGGCCATCTACGTGCCGGGAGACGAACTTCGCGCCAAGGTACTGCAGCAGCTGCACGACGCGCCCACTGCCGGGCACTTTGGCAAGGAGAAGACGGTGGAATTAGTAGCCAGAGACTTCTGGTGGCCCGGAATGAGAGGGGAAGTCGCGGACTACGTGGCGAGGTGTGACACCTGCCAGAGGGCCAAACCAGTGCACAGACCGCCGGCCGGACTGCTGGAACCGCTGCAAACTCCGTTCGAACCATGGGAGAGAGTGGCCCTGGACTTTGTCACGGATCTGCCCAGCTCGAGGGGCAAGACGGCTGTGCTGGTGGTGGTGGACTTGTTCTCCAAGATGGCACATTTCATTCCGTGTGCGAAGGTGGCCACGGCGGAACAAACCGCCAAACTGTTCATAGACCACGTGTTCAAGGTTCACGGTCTGCCGCGGTCTATTCTGTCCGACCGAGGGCGACAGTTCATCTCGAACTTCTGGCAGAGGCTGATGGGCTTCCTGAACGTCAAGATCAACCTGGCGTCGGCTAGACACCCGCAGACCAACGGGCAAGCGGAGCGGGTCAATGCCATCATGCAGCAGTACCTGAGATGTTATGCGAATCAACAGCCTGCGACGTGGGTGGATTACCTGCCTCTCGCCGAGTTCGCCTACAACAACACGAAGCACGTGTCCACGGGGGTCACGCCGTTCTTCGCCAACAACGGGAGGCACCCCAGAACCTTCCCGGGACTGGAAAGAATGGGGGAGGGGGAGCCGCAGACAGCAGATGCATTCGCGTCGGAGTTGCAGGAGGTCCACGATCAGCTGCGGCGGCACCTGGAGCTGGCTAAACACGCATACAAGGTACAAGCGGACAAACACAGAAGGGTTGGCGAAGAGATCCATGTGGGAGACTGGGTCTGGTTAGCAGCCCACGCAGTGCCGGCCAGGTCGTTGGCGAAGAAGAAACTAGGGCATAAACAACTGGGGCCCTACCAAGTCGAAGAACAGGTCAACCCGGTGGCTTTCAGGCTGGCTCTTCCGGAGGGTTCCAGAATGCATCCGGTGTTCCACAGATCGGTGCTCACTCCCTACAAGGCACCTCACAGGTTTCAGGAACCAGGAACGGCACCGGGTCCGCTCCGAGAGAAAACCGGGCAGGGGGGAGTGGCACGGGAGGAGCGTATCAACGAAGTCACGGAGATTTTGGACTCCAGATGGGGGGAAGAGGGGGTAGAATACCTTCTCGCCAAGGAGGGCAGCCCGGCCAGTGCCAACAGCTGGGTGCCGGGCTACGCTTTAGACGAACCTCTGCTCAAAGAAGAGTTTCATGCCCTCTTCCCACATAGGCCAATGCCAGCAGACTTTTTCGACGACTGGCTTTTCACGCCCACGCTTTCAGCCAGCACGTTCCGGGGGTTCGACTCGGACGAGGAACCGACACGAGACGCCCGTTCCCCGGAGGGGTCACCCTCGGGATCTGCTTCAGAACCCTCGTATTGGTGGGATGATCGACCAGAGGAGCAGTTCCGCAGAAGGTGGCTGGAGGGTCCAGGACGAGCAACGTCTCCAGAAGGCAACGAGGGAGAGACGGACATGGACGTTTTCGGGGACGACCCGGGTTTCGAGCACGGCGGCACAGAGATGGAAGCGGAGGTGACCGTCGTCAACGAGAGCAGGGAGGAAGAACCGGAAGACTTCAGATGGCGGCCCGCCACGGGAAGCGAACTGTATCCGACATTCGTCCCCCTGACACGGCAGCACCCAGATCCCGCACCGGAAGGAGGGGAGCGGGGAAGAGGGGGCTTCGAGGGGGGGATGGATGTCAGGGGTTCAGGAGCAGAGGCAAGGGCAAGGGAGGAAACAGAGAGCGAGGGGGAGGAGGCAGAAGAAAAGATGAGTGATGACGACGACCCGAGATCTCCGAGTCTTTCCAGTGAATCAGAAGATTCACAGAAAGGAGCACCAGTGGCCAGGGCAAGGGGGGAGCCTAGGGGGACACCCCAGGAAGATAGAGCCAGAGGGGACTCAGAGGGGAGCAGTTGGAAATCGGGACCAGCGTCACCGCCAGAGAGCAGGGAAGAGGAAGGGCGCCAGGGATCAAGCGCTGGCAGCTCACAACAGGGGGGAGGGCACGAGTCAGGAGTGGCCACACCTCCATCGGGGAGCGAAGAAACGGTCAGACGGAAAGTGGAAGGTTGGGCGCGCGCGCCAAGTTCAAATGCACAGGAAGGTGGCGCAGTAGGCAGCCCGGAAAGGGAGCCAGGTCCTAAAGCCCGCCGAAAGGAGGGAGAAGAGTCGGGGGGTCAGCGTCAGCGTCAGAGGAATCCCGGAAGGAAGAGACCCCGGGGGGCAGAGGGACCCAGAGAAGAACAGTCAGGCGGAAAAGGTGGAGCAGGGCTAGGATATTAAGTTGGTGTACAAGGGGCGGAGACTCAGACGGAGCTTCGCCGATCTAACCATTAGACGTAGGGTTGCACGCAGCAGCTTGAGAATGGAAACTGTAACTCAATAAAGACTTTTATTTAATGATCGCTGGCTAGCGTGATCCTCTGTGAGCTAGGATCTGGAAGCAACTCTGACAATAATAAACCAGCAGACACACTGTCAGGGGTTCAGGAGCAGAGGCAAGGGCAAGGGAGGAAACAGAGAGCGAGGGAGAGGAGGCAGAAGAAAAGATGAGTGATGACGACGACCCGAGATCTCCGAGTCTTTCCAGTGAATCAGAAGATTCACAGAAAGGAGCACCAGTGGCCAGGGCAAGGGGGGAGCCTAGGGGGACACCCCAGGAAGATAGAGCCAGAGGGGACTCAGAGGGGAGCAGTTCGAAATCAGGACCAGCGTCACCGCCAGAGAGCAGGGAAGAGGAAGGGCGCCAGGGATCAAGCGCTGGCAGCTCACAACAGGGGGGAGGGCACGAGTCAGGAGTGGCCACACCTCCATCGGGGAGCGAAGAAACGGTCAGACGGAAGGTGGAAGGTTGGGCGCGCGTGCCAAGTTCAAATGCACAGGAAGGTGGCGCAGTAGGCAGCCCGGAAAGGGAGCCAGGTCCTAAAGCCCGCCGAAAGGAGGGAGAAGAGTCAGGGGGGTCAGCGTCAGCGTCAGAGGAATCCCGGAAGGAAGAGACCCCGGGGGGCAGAGGGACCCAGAGAAGAACAGTCAGGCGGAAAAGGTGGAGCAAGGCTAGGATATTAAGTTGGTGTACAAGGGGCGGAGACTCAGATGGAGCTTCGCCGATCTAACCATGAGACGTAGAGTTGCACGCAGCAGCTTGAGAATGGAAACTGTAACTCAATAAAGACTTTTATTTAATGATCGCTGGCTAGCGTGATCCTCTGTGAGCTAGGATCTGGAAGCAGCTCTGACAATAATAAACCAGCAGACACACAAAAATCAATCTTTAAAGCAGGCAAAAATAAATACGTATGAACTTATACCAGCTTTAAGGTGTTTCCAATAGTACATATAAAAATGTAATTTTAAGAAAGATCTTAGCCTTCCAAAGGTGAAGACTTGTCCATCCATTAACGGAATACCTGTATGATTGCTGCCTGCAGTAACTTGCGCGTTAGGTCACGGAAGTGTCCGTATCGGAGTCGGACATCCCCTAAGTTGGAGCAAAGCCACTGTAAGTGCATCTTTTATTATGTATACATTCATCTTCTATCAAAAAAATATTGTCCATATATATTAGACATGATAGCAGTGAATGCAACTGAAGTTGTACAATTAAATAAAAAATGTGTAAATGCTAAAGAACATTTGACAGTTACATTGCGAGGAATAAAGAAACCATTAGAAACATTAGAACAGGCATTCCCTGTTTCCAATTCTCACCTCCAAGTAAAATGCCATGCCGATGGCTCTCTTCTTATTGTTCGGACAGCACATATATTCCTGTGCCAATCGGGAAATCCTCTTGTACTGTTCTGTCGAGGAGGTGAACAAGGTCCTGAAACATAAGAGTAAGAGACAAAGGATTCACAAGCCTGAAGCTGGCAGGAAGAACCGCTCAGCGTTCCTGCACAACAACAACCACCACCAGGTTACTTGAACGCTGAGCAGCGCCTCCCGCCTGCATTTGCTCCATAAGACGCATACACATTTCCCCTTACTTTTTAGGAGGGGAAAATTGCATCTTATAGAGTGAATGTCAAGGCTGCCTCAAGTCTCAGCTCACAAAAGACCAACGCCTATCTCTTCTTATATACAAAAGTGTTTATTGCAGTTCATTGTTTGCTTCACATCCGAGGCGCGCAGCCCTACGTCTGCTAGGCTTAGACCGCTGAAGTCCCCTCTGAATCCGTCCCTCCCCTGCACCAGTTTAAGAGGCTTGCGCTGCTCCACCTCTTTCCTTTTCCGCAGGGTCTTTCTGCCCGCTGGGGTTTCGCCCCTCCTGGATTCCTCTGACGCGGAATCAGACTGCTCTTGCCCCCTCCTGCGGGCTTTGGGACCTGGCCCCTCCTCCGGGCTCCCTGTATTTCCGCGCGCCTCTACATTTGAACTTGGCGCGCGCCCCCAACCTCTAACTTTCCTTTTGACAGCTACGCTACTCCCTGCTAAATGCTCAGCTCCCTGCGACTCCCCCTGCGTCGTTGTCTCCAACGCCGGGAAGGTTCTGGGATGTCGCCCATTGTTGGCGAAGAACGGTGTCACCCCCGTTGACGCGTGCTTCGTGTTGTTGTAGGCAAACTCGGCCATCGGCAAGCAGTCCACCCAAATTGCAGGCTTTTGATTGGCGTAACATCGCAGGTACTGCTGCATGATGGCGTTGACCCTCTCCGCTTGGCCGTTGGTTTGCGGGTGTCTCGCCGACGCTAAGTTGATCTTGACATTCAGGATGCCCAGGAGCTTCTGCCAGAAACTGGAAATGAATTGGCGACCCCGGTCGGACAGGATGGACCGCGGTAAGCCGTGCACCCGGAACACGTGGTCTATGAACAGCTTGGCGGTCTGTTCCGCTGTTGCCACCTTCGCGCAAGGAATGAAGTGCGCCATCTTGGTGAACAGGTCTACAACCACAAGCACCGCCGTCTTGCCCCGCGAACTGGGCAGATCAGTAACAAAGTCCAGCGCCACCCGTTCCCACGGCTGTAGTGGCGTCTCCAGCGGTTCCAGCAATCCCGCTGGCTTCTTGTGCACTGGCTTGGACCTCTGACAAATGTCACACCTGGCGACGTAATCCGCGACCTCTCCCCGCATCTGGGGCCACCAAAAGTCTCTGGCTACTAAGTCCGCCGTCTTTTCTTTGCCGAAGTGACCCGCGCTGGGTGCGTCGTGTATCTGCTGTAAAACCTTCGCGCGGAGATCGTCTCCGGGCACGTAGAGAGCACCTTTGCGGGTCAGCAGACCGTCGCGTATCTGGAATTCGCCGTCCTTTGCTGTCCCTCTTCGCACCTCCTCCATCTTGGATTGTGCGAACGGATCCGTCTGTAGCGCGCGTCGTACCGCGTCCAGGTCCACGGCGGCGGAAGCGCACGCCCACGCTTGCGGTGCGAAAATGTGCCTGGCTGCCACTGGTGCCGCTTCCTCGAGATACTGCGGTTTCCTGGAGAGCGCATCCGCTATGACGTTGTTGTCTCCCGGGATATACTCTATCCGGAAATCGAAATCCGCAAAGAACTCCGCCCATCTCATGTGCCTCTGGCTCTGGAGCTTCGCCGTGCGCCAATACTCTAGGTTCTTGTGGTCCGTGCGGACCTGCACGGTGTGCTTGGCTCCGATAAGGAAGTGCCGCCACGCCTTGAAAGCCGCGTGGATGGCCAACAACTCCCTGTCCCAGATGGTGTAGTTCTGTTCCGACTTGCTGAGCTTCCGGGAATAGAAAGCGCAGGGCCTCCAGTTCCCTTGCGGATCTTCCTGCAAGAGGACGGCCCCCACTGCTCTGTCAGATGCGTCAGTCTCAACCCGCATGGGCCTGCCGGGATTCACGTGTAGCAGCTGGTCTTCGGACGCGAAGAGACTCTTAAGTCTCCTGAAGGACTGCTCCGCCTGGTCCGTCCAGGTGAACTTTTTCTTCTTGGAACTGAGGGTGTCCGTGATAGCTGCCGTCTCTTTCGCGAAACCCCTGATGAACTTGCGGTAAAAGTTGGCGAAACCGACGAACCTCTGGACCTCCTTCCGATTGCGCGGACTATTCCAGTCCAACACCGTGCGGACTTTGGCGCTGTCCATGGCTAGTCCCTTGTCGGACAGCCGGTAGCCCAGGAAATCCACCTCCGTCACGTCGAACTGGCACTTCTCCAGTTTGGCGTAGAGCCTGTGCTCCCGTAGCCTCTGCAGGACCTCCTTTACGTCTCTCTCGTGAGTCTCCTGCGATTCTGAGAAGATCAGAATGTCGTCGAGGAAGCATACGCACTTCTTGTAGAGGAGTCCTGCTAGCACGTGGTGCATGAATGCTTGGAAACAGTGGGAGCCATTTTGGAGACCAAACGGCATAACTCTGTATTCATAGGTGCCCAGCGGCGTGAACATGGCCGTCTTCCACTCGTCACCTTCCCTCATGCGTATTAGATTGTATGCTCCGCGTAGATCCAACTTGGTGAAGATCCTCCCCTTCCTCACCGTCGCGAGCAGGTCGTCAATCTTGGGCATGGGGAAGGCCTTGGGCTTTGTTATCGAGTTGATGGCCCTATAGTCCACAATGAGCCTTTTTTGGGGCGTGTCCTTCTTCTTCACGAAAAACACAGGACTGCCCCCCACGGCCTTGGATTCTCGGATGAATCCCCGCTTCAAATTGTGATCTATGAACTCCCGGAGTTCCTGCATTTCATCTTCAGACATGGAATACAGCTTCGCAGTCGGCAGCGTCGCCCCTGGTAAGAGGTCAATTGCACAGTCGTAGGGCCGGTGGGGTGGTAATTGGTCAGCTTCCTTTTCACAGAAGACCTCCAAAAACCCCTTGTACTTGTGGGGCACTGCCTGCACCATGCCTAGATGCAACTGCTGCCCTTCCTCCTGGCCCTCCTCCTCCTGGCCTGTCTGGATGCAATGTTGTGCGCAGTAGGACGAGCCAAAGGTGAGCTGCCGCTGGTACCACGCTAATGATGGGCTGTGTCTATCCAGCCAACTCATGCCTAACACTATAGGCGTGTCTGACAGTTGGGTGACATTGAAACTGATGACCTCGCGATGATTCCCAATTTTCAGCAGCATGGGTGGCGTCTGTTGTACCACTTGCCCACCCAGCAACTTTCTGCCATCTACCGTGACGACGTTCAGAGGCAGCGTGGCTGGTAGTAGCACTATGCGATGCTGCTTGATGAACTGCATCCCCACGAAGTCTGCGTTGCTCCCTGAGTCAATCGTAATGGACTTTGGCGCGGACTTTGGCGCTGTCCATGGCTAGTCCCCTGTCGGACAGCCGGTAGCCCAGGAAATCCACCTCCGTCACGTCGAACTGGCACTTCTCCAGTTTGGCGTAGAGCCTGTGCTCCCGTAGCCTCTGCAGGACCTCCTTTACGTCTCTCTCGTGAGTCTCCTGCGATTCTGAGAAGATCAGAATGTCGTCGAGGAAGCATACGCATTTCTTGTAGAGGAGACCCGCCAATACGTGATGCATGAAGGCTTGAAAACAGTGGGAGCCATTTTGTAATCCAAAGGGCATAACTCTGTATTCATAGGTGCCCAGGGGCGTGAACATGGCAGTCTTCCATTCGTCACCGTTGCGTTCCTTTCCTCACCGTTGCGTTCCTCACCGTTCCTCACCGTGCCTGGCTCCTGAAATCTATGAGGTGCTTTGTAGGGCGTGAGCACTGATCTATGGAAAACTGGGTGCATTCTGGATCCCTCCGGCAGTGTCAACCGGAAGGCCACTGGATTGACCTGTGCCTCGACTTGGTAAGGTCCTAGCTGCTTATGCCCTAGCTTCTTCTTCGCTAACGATCTGGCCGGCACTGCCTGGGCTGCTAACCAAACCCAGTCTCCCACCTGTATGTCTTCCCCAACCCTTCTGTGCTTGTCGGCCTGCAGTTTGTATGCGTGCTTTGCTAGTTCTAACTGCCTCCGAAGCTGTTCGTGAACCTCCTGCAACTCTGATGCTAAGGCTTCCGCTGCCTGTGGCTCCCCCTCCCCCGCTCTCGCTAATCCCGGGAAGGTTCTGGGATGCCTCCCGTTGTTGGCGAAGAACGGTGTCACCCCCGTGGACACGTGCTTCGTGTTGTTGTAGGCGAACTCAGCGAGCGGCAGGTAGTCCACCCATGTTGCCGGCTGCTGATTTGCGTAGCATCGCAGGTACTGCTGCATGATGGCGTTGACTCGCTCCGCTTGTCCGTTCGTCTGCGGGTGTCTCGCCGACGCTAGGTTGATCTTGACGTTCAGGAAACCCATCAGCTTCTGCCAGAAGTTCGAGATGAACTGTCGCCCCCGGTCGGACAGGATAGACCGTGGCAGACCGTGAACCCTGAACACGTGGTCTATGAACAGTTTGGCGGTCTGTTCCGCCGTGGCCACCTTCGCGCACGGAATGAAGTGGGCCATTTTGGTGAACATGTCCACCACCACTAGCACTGCCGTCTTGCCCCTCGAGCTGGGTAGATACGTGACAAAGTCCAGGGCCACCCTCTCCCACGGTTCGAGCGATGTCTGCAGCGGTTCGAGCAGTCCCGCCGGCGGTTTGTGCACTGACTTGGCCCTTTGGCAGGTGTCGCACCTCGAGACGTAATCCGCGACTTCCCCCCGCATCTTGGGCCACCAAAAATCTCTGGCTACTAATTCTACCGTCTTCTCTTTGCCAAAGTGCCCGGCGGTGGGTGCGTCGTGCAACTGCTGCAGTACTTTCGCGCGGAGGTCGTCTCCCGGTACGTAGAGGGCCCCTCTGCGGATGAGCAATCCGTCGCGTATCTGGAACTCGTCGTCCCCCGCCGTGCCCCTGTGCACCTCCTCCATCTTGGCTTGTGCGAAGGGGTCCTCCTGCAGTGCTCGACGTACAGCATCCAGGTCCACGGTTGCTGAAGCGCACGCCCACGCTTTCGGTGCGAAAATGTGCTTGGCCGCTGCTGGTGCCGCCTCCTCGAGGTATTGCGGCTTTCTGGACAGTGCATCCGCCATGATGTTGTTGTCGCCTGGGATGTACTCTATCCTGAAGTCGAAATCCGCAAAGAACTCCGCCCATCGTATGTGCCTCTGGTTCAGGAACCTTGCCGTGCGCCAGTACTCCAGGTTTTTATGGTCCGTGCGGACCTGCACTGTGTGTTTGGCTCCAATGAGGAAGTGCCGCCATGCCTTGAATGCTGCATGAATGGCCAGCAACTCCCTGTCCCAGATGGCGTAGTTCTGCTCTGACTTGCTGAGCTTCCTGGAGTAGAAGGCACACGGTCTCCAGTCCCCATGCGGGTCTTGCTGCAACAGTACTGCTCCCACGGCTCTGTCTGAGGCGTCCGTTTCAACCCTCATCGGTCTGCTGGGATTCACATGCAGTAGCTGCTCTTCGGACGAGAAGAGACGCTTGAGTTTCTGAAAGGACTGCTCCGCTTGCTCCGTCCAGATGAACTTCTTCTTCTTGGAGCTGAGCGTGTCGGTAATGGCCGCCGTCTGCATCGCGAACCCCTTGATGAACTTGCGGTAAAAGTTGGCGAAACCGACAAACCGTTGGACCTCCTTCCGATTGCGCGGGCTCTTCCAGTCCAACACTGAGCGAACCTTGGCGCTGTCCATGGCGAGCCCCTTGTCCGACAACTTGTAGCCCAGGAAATCTACCTCCTTCATGTCGAACTGGCACTTCTCCAGCTTGGCGTACAGCCTGTGCTCCTGCAGTCTCTGCAGAACTTCCTTGACGTCTCCCTCGTGGGTCTCCTCTGATTCTGAAAATATCAGGATGTCGTCCAGGAAGCAGACGCATTTCTTGTAGAGGAGACCCGCCAATACGTGATGCATGAAGGCTTGAAAACAGTGGGAGCCATTTTGTAATCCAAAGGGCATAACTCTGTATTCATAGGTGCCCAGGGGCGTGAACATGGCAGTCTTCCATTCGTCGCCCTCCCGTATGCGAATCAGGTTGTACGCCCCTCGCAGATCCAACTTTGTGAAAACGCGTCCTTTCCTCACCGTTGCGAGCAGGTCATCTATCTTGGGCATGGGAAAGGCTGTGGGCTTGGTTTTTGAGTTCAAAATTCTATAGTCCACCACAAGCCTTTTTTGGGGCGTGTCCTTCTTCTTCACAAAGAATACAGGACTGCCCCCCACTGCCTTCGACTCCTGGATGAAACCGCGCTTCAAGTTGAGGTCTATGAACTCCCTGAGTTCCTGCAGCTCGTCTTCAGACATGGAATACAGTTTCCCGGTTGGCAGCGTCGCCCCTGGCAGGAGGTCAATCTTGCAGTCATAGGACCTGTGGGGAGGCAGCTTGTCCGCTTCCTTCTCGCAGAAAACCTCCAAAAACGCTGCGTACTTGAGTGGCACTGCTTGCAGCGTGCCTAATTGTAGCTGCGGGTCATCCTCTTCCCCTTCCAGGCTAGGCAGAATGCAATGTTCCGCACAGTATGAGGAGCCGAAGGTCAGTTGTCGCTGGTACCACGCCAATGCTGGGCTGTGCCTGTGCAGCCAACTCATGCCTAATACTATAGGCGTGTCCGACAGTTGGGTGACATTGAAGCTGATGACTTCTCGGTGATTCCCAATTTGCATCACCATCGGAGGCGTTTGCTGCACCACCTGCCCCCCCAGCAATTCCCTGCCATCCACCGTGACAACCTTCAGAGGCAGCGTGGCTGGCAGGAGTGCTATGTTGTGCTCTTGAATGAAATCCAGTCCTATGAAGTCTGCGTTACTACCAGAGTCAATGGTAATCGGCACTTCCATAGTGAGTCCATTGGGTAGTTGGAGCGATGCTGTGAGCTGCACCACTGGTTTGGGCGGGAGGGGGTCTGTGGGCTGCAAAATCTCTGGGGACGGCTTCATTGACTTGTCTGGCTGGGCCCCAGTGCCTCTTCCTCCAACCAGACTCTGTCGTTTCCCTGCTGTGGTTCTCTCTGCTGAGTTGCGTCTGTTACTGTTGCTGAGGCTGCAGTGTGCTTGTGGAGCCTCTGGGGACACTCTTTCGCCATGTGCTGAGCACTGTCGCAGATGTAGCACTTCCTGTTCCCTCTAGGAGGCTTCGCTTTGACTGCTCCCGGTGTTAGGGCTCTGGTTGCTGACTGAGCCCTGGCGCCTCCAATTTCCATCGGTTCCTCTCCCCCTCCCTGCGGAGGTGTGGATTGCGCACGCGCTGCATCCTTGGGAAAGAGGGGAGGTGCTCTCACTGGCGTACGTCCCCAACGTCCTTCTTCTCTGTTCCATGGACGTTCTTCCAGACGCACCCCAATTTGCAGCGCCCGCCGGACAACCTCCTGAGTGCTCTTTGGTCTCTCCCCCCTTGCAATCTCATCTTTCACATTTGCATTCAAGCCTTCCTAAAAAAGGTCTCTGGCTGGGGCAGAATCCTTCTCCCATCCCAGCGCATGGGAGCAAAAAAGCGGGAATGGTACTGCCTTACACTGGCTCTGCCTTGTTTGAGCCCATGTATGTCTTTTCTGGCGATATCAATGTCTATATTTGATAAAAAACACGAATCCATCGCTTTAATGAATGCATCCGCATTTTGGAGCGCCGGATCCTTATCTCTCCACAGATTGCGCAGCCACGCTTTAGCTTCCCCATGCAAATGGGACAAGATAAACCCCACCTTCTCTTGCTCATCTCTAAAGTCTTTATCCAGCAGTTCCAGCGCAAACAGCACGTCTGCTCGGAAGTTAGGGTACTGCTGCAAATTCCCATCGAAATGAGATACCAGGCTGCCTCCTCTTTTCCCCAGCCCAATCCCCTCTGATTTGGGTCTCGGTTGCCCCTGCTTAGCAAGCACTTCCAACCTGGCTTGGAGATCCCTGCAGGCGGCAGCCGCTTCCTCTTCCCTTTTCCTGGATGCGAGTACCTCCGCGTTGAGTTGTGTCACTGCATCTTGCAGGGCTGCTAGTTGCTGTTCTGTAGTCATCTTGCCTGACTTTTGTGAGCTCGCGAAGCACCAATCTTCTTCCCTCGCTGCGTCCACTCACGTTACGAGGTTTTTGGTGCAAAACTTTTGGAGATGGAGCTTACTGTCAGAGCTGGCTCCAGGTCCCAGCTCACAGAGGACCAACGCTAGCCGGCAGTAATGTACAAAAGTCTTTATTGAAGTACAGTTTCCATTTTCAAGCCGCAGCGCCCCAGCTCTACGTCTAGGGGTTAGATCGGCGAAGCTCCATCTGAGTCTCCGCCCCCTGTACACCAGTTTAAGATTCTAGCCTTACTCCACCTCTTCCGTCTCTCCTTTCTCCTCTGGGTCCTGCTACCCCCCGGGGTCCCTTCCTTCCTGGATTCTTCTGACGCTGACGTAGACCCCCCTGACTCCTCCCCCTCTTTTCGGCGGGCTTTGGGACCTGGCTCCCTATCCGGGCTGCCAACTGCGCCGCCCTCCTGTACATTTGAACTTGGCTCGCGCGCCCAGCCTTCAACCTTCCTCTCGACCGTTTCCTCGCTCCCCGATGGAGGCGTGGCCAATCCTGACTCATGTCCTCCCACTGGCAGTGCGCCGCCTGATCCCGATGCCTGGGACTCCTCCCCCCTACTGCACTCTGGTGTGGACGCTGGTCCTGATTTCCAACTGCTGCTCTCTGAGTCCCCTCTGGCCCCTTCTTCCTGGGGTGTCCCCCTAGGCACCCCCTTGCTCTGACCATGGGAGCCCCTTTCTGTGAATCTTCCGATTCGCTGGAAAGACTCAGAGACCTCGGACCGCTGTCATCGCTGACATTTCCTTCGGACTCCTCCCCCTCGCTCTCTATTTCCTCCCTTTCCTGTGCCTCTGCTCCTGAACCCCTGACATTACTCATCACACTCCTTTGAGCAGTCCAACAGGCTGTCTATGACCGGCTGTAGGCGCTTGGTGGCTAGGCTGACAATAGCCGAAAGCGTCTCTTCCTTAGTGCGGGTGTCGGGGATCCAGTGGAGATGGTTGTAAATCTCCTTCACAACCATAGGCAGCTGGAAGAAGATAAAAGAAGACCAGGATGAGAAAGTGTGGTGAACCTGTTTCTATTTTGCTTAATGTATGTAGTGTTTGGTGTCAGCGTTACTCGTGCCGGTTCTCTGCTGTTCACTTGTGGTTTTTTTATAATAATTTTTATTGATTTACAACACAGATATACAATTTTATCCAATTTTTAACAAATAAATTCTTTCTTTTTGGACTTCCTTCAGCTTCTCTGACAATCATCCATCTTTACCTCTTAATTACGCATTCCTTCTCCTTAGTATTGTCATTAGTCTTCCCTCCCACTTCTATTATTTTTTATAACAATACATCTCAAATTTCACAGTGCTTCTTGAAATCCCACTAACGTTGTTTGCACATCACATGTATTTTTCAGATATTCTACAAATTTCCCCCAGTCTTTGATGAACTTTTGGTCCTTAAGATATCTAATTTCCCCAGTTAGCTTGTCCAATTCTGCATAGTCTGTCAGTTTCAGTCTCCAATCTTCAATCGTCGGCATTTCCTCTTGTTTCCATTTCTGGGCCAGTAAAATCCTTGCAGCTGTAACTGCATATTGGAAGAGTTTACAGTCTTTTCTTCTTATCTCGTTTCCTGTAATCCCTAAAAGAAAAGCCTCTGGTTTCTTTACAAACGTATATTTTAACATCTTTTTCAATTCATTATATATCATCTCCCGGAAACTTTTCACTTTCTTACAATCCCACCACATATGATAAAACGTTCCTTCTTTTTCTTTACATTTCCAACACTTATTACACGTCTTAAACATTTTTGCCAATTTTACTGGTGTTATATACCATCTATAAAACATTTTCATCACATTTTCCTTTAACACCGTGCATGCAGTAAATTTTAAGTTTTCTTTCCATAGTTTTTCCCAATCATCAAATTGTATATTATAACCGAAATCTCTGGCCCATTGTATCATTACCGATTTCACTTCTTCATCTTTCGTATGCCATTCCAACAATATCTTATACATTTTTGACAGAATTCTACAATCATTGGTGTTTTTTAAATAATATTTATTACTTTTCCAAAAATTTAAACACTAAAAGGACAATACAATACAATACATTAAACTAACAAAACGAAACAAAAACTCAAATGCATTGCTGAAATCAAGGTAGGCTACATCCACTGCGTTCCCTTCATCTACCTGGCTTGTAATTCTGTCAAAAAATGAGATCAGGTCATGACTTATTTTTCAGAAATCCATGCTGACTATTGGTGATCACAGCATTCCTTTCAAGGTGCTCACAGACTGTTTGCTTAATGATCTGCTCCAGAATCTTCCCTGGTATTGATGTCAGACTGACTGGGCGGTAATTATTTGGGTCCTCTCTTTTCCCCTTTTTGAAAATAGGGACAACATTTGCCCTCCTCCAGTCTGCCGGGACTTCGCCTGTTCTCCAGGAATTCTCAAAGATGACTGCCAGTGGTTCTGAGATCACATCTGCCAGTTCTTTTAATACTCTTGGATGCAGTTCATCTGGCCCTGGAGACTTGAATACATCTAAACTAGCCAAGTATTCTTGTACTATCTCCTTAGTTATTCTGGGCTGTGTTTCCTTTGCTGAATCATTTGCTCCAAATTCTTCAGGTCGGGCATTGTTTTCTTTATCGGAGAAGACTGAGGCAAAGAAGGCATTGAGGAGTTCAGCCCTTTCTGTGTCCCCTGTTTGCATTTCACCATCTTCTCCTCTGAGTGACCCCACTGTTTCTTTGTTCTTCCTTTTGCTACGAACATACCCATAAAAGCCTTTTTTGTTGCTTTTAACCTCTCTAGCAAGCCTGAGTTCATTCTGTGCTTTAGCTTTTCTGACTTTGTGTCTACACGTGCTGGCTATTTGTTTGAATTCCTCTTTGGTGGTTTCCCCCCTTTTCCATTTTTTGTACACATCCTTTTTTAATCTTAAGTCAGTTAAAAGTTCTTTAGATAGCCACCCTGGCTTCTTTAGGCACCTTCCATGTTTCCGTCTCATTGGTATTGTCTGAAGTTGTGCTTTTACTATCTCCCTCTTAACAAACTCCCAGCCATCATGAACTCCCTTTCCTTTTAGTATTACTGTCCATGGGATCTCACCCAGCACTTCCCTAAGTTTTATGAAGTCGGCTTTCTTAAAGTCAAGAAATTGAGTCCTAGTATGCTTGGCTGCTCCTTTCCGCTGTGTAGTAAACTTCAGAAGAGCATGATCACTCGCGCCTAATGATCCTTCCACTTCTACCCCACTAACCAGGTCATCAACATTGGTTAGGACCAGATCTAAAATGGCTGTTCCTCTTGTTGCTTCTCCCACTTTCTGGACAATGAAGTTGTCTGCAAGGCCAGTGAGGAATCTGTTTGACCTTATGCTCTTTGCTGAGTTTGACATCCAACAAATATCCGGGTAATTGAAGTCCCCCATTACTACTATCTCCCTTCCTTTTGCATGCTTGGCCATCTGTTCCAGGAAGGCATCATCTATGTCCTCCGTTTGGCTTGGGGATCTATAGTAAACTCCCACAATGAATCATAGAATCATAGATTGAGGTCACTGTTATTCTTCTCTCCCTTAATTTTGACCCAAATGCTCTCACTTTGGCTTTGAGGTTCTAAATCTTGGATCTCTTCACAGGTATACACATCCCTGACATATAACGCCACTCCTCCTCCTTTCTTGTCTGGTCTGTTTCTCTGAAATAGATTGTATCCCTCCATTATTACATTCCAATCGTGGGACTTAGCCCACCAGGTTTCAGTGATGCCTATTATGTCATATTTAGTTTGCTGTACCAAGAGCTCAAGCTCATCTTGTTTATTTCCCATGCTTTGCGCATTAGTGTACAGACATTGAAGTCCATTAATCATTCCCCCGTGTCTCTTATTTAAGGATTTTTTCCTCCCACCACTAGGTCTGCATGCTGTTTGCTCCATTTGGTCGGACACGACTGGCCCGTACGGGCAGGGGTACCTTTACCTTTACCTAACTTGCGCTAGAAAGTTCCTTTACTTAGCAGAGTGCATTCCCCTTTACACAGTAGAAAACTTGTTGCAGGCTCGTTAGAACTATTAAGCAATTCAGTCTGCCTCAGATTGAATTGTATGTTCCTGGTAAGATCCCCTTTTAAATCCCTCCTAAAAGAATAAAGACACCACAGGAGAGAGAGTGACAGCATGCCTTGTCCTTTTACCAGGTCTGGAAAGGTCACACCCACCCACTAGTCACATGCAAGGAAGGATGCTCCAGGCCAGGAGGAACAGGAAGTTTCAACTGGCTGGACCAAACATTCCTTTGTACGTTCACTCTAGGAAAACAAGGAATGTTGTACTTGACTGCTCTCAGTGGATTACAATATGGCCAACTATTGCCCAGTCTTAAATCTTCCATTCTTGGACAAAGTGGTTGCTGAACAACTCCAGGCATGCCTGGAAGGTGTGGACCATTTGGATCCCTTCCAATCAAGATTCAGGCCTCCTAATGGGACTGAGACTGCCCTGATTGCACTGGTCTGGCAGGCTAGGGACAAGGGTGAAAGCTGTTTCCTAGTTCTGCTGGATCTCTCAGCGGCCTTTGATACCATCGACCATGCCATCCTTCTAGACCGTCTAGACTCTAATAATAATAATAATAATAATAATAATTAAAAAATAAATTTTATTTATACCCTGCCCTCCCCAGCCAAGGCCGGGCTCAGGGCGGCTAACAACCCATAATAAAAACAAGTTGAATGAATACAACTTAAAAAACAAAATTAAAATACAACATTAAAACATTAAAATGCAGCCTCATCACAGGAGGAGAAAGGAACAAAGAAAGAGGGGGGAGGGAATCCAATTGACTCCAAGCCAAAGGCCAGGCGGAACAACTCTAAGAACAGGCCCTGCGGAAAGAAATCAGATCCTGCAGGGCCCTGGTCTCATGAGACGGAGCGTTCCACCAGGCCGGAGCCAGTGTTGAAAAAGCCCTGGCTCTGGTTGAGGCTAATCTAACTTCCTTAGGGCCCAGGACCTCTAAGGTGTTGCTGTTTATGGACCTTAAGGTCCTCCGTGGGGCATACTCCGTGGGGCATACTCTAGGGAAGCTAGGAGCTGGGGGCACTGTTATACAGTGGTTCCTCTCCTTCCTCCTGGGCTGTGTCCAGAAAGTGGTGGGGGGGGATGAGTGTTCAGACCCCTGGGCTCTCACTAGTGGGGTGTCTCAAGGTTCTGTCCTCTCCTCCATGCTTTTTAACATCTACATGAATCCGCTGGGAGACATCATCATGGGGTTTGGGCTGGGTGTCCACCAGTATGCGGATAATACTCTTTCAAATTGGAACCAGTGAAGGCGGTGGAGGTCCTGTGTGAGTGCCTGGAGGCAGTTGGAGGATGGATGGTGGCTAACAGATTGAGGTTGAATCCTGACAAGACAGAAGTACTGTTTTTGGGAGATGGGGGTGGGCAGGTATGGAGGACTCCCTGGTCCTGTATGGGGTAACTGTGCCCCTGAAAGACCAGGTGCGCAGCCTGGGAGTCATTTTGGACTCACAGCTGCCTATGGACAGGTCACTTCTGTGTCCAGGGCAGCTGTCTACCAGCTCCATCTGGTAGACCAGCTGAGACCCTACCTGCTTGCAGACTGTCTCACCAGAGTGGTGCATGCTCTAGTTATCTCCTGCTTGGACTACTGCAATGCGCTCTATGTGGGGATACCTTTGAAGGTGACCCGGAAACTACAACTAATCCAGAATGTGGCAGCTAGACTGGTGACTGGGAGTGGCCACCGAGACCATATAATACCAGTCCTGAAAGACCTACATTGGCTCCTAGTACATTTCCGAGCACAATTTAAAATGTTGGTGCTGCTGACCTTTAAAGCCCTAAACGGCCTCGGCCCAGTATACCTGAAGGAACGTCTCCACCCTCATCATTCAGCCCGGACACTGAGGTCCAGCGCCAAGGGTCTTCTGGTGGTTCCTTCACTACAAGAAGTGAGGTTGCAGGGAGCCAGGCAAAAGGCCTTCATGATAGTGGCGTCTGTCCTGTGGAACACCCTCCGATCAGATGTCAAGGAAATAAGCAACTACCTGGCTTTTAGAAAATATCTGAAGGCAGCCCTGTTTTGGGAAGTGTCAGGGCTGCCTCAAGTCTCAGCTCACAAAAGACCAACGCCTTTCTTTTCTTATATACAAACGTGTTTATTGCAGTTCATTGTTTGCTTCAGATCCGAGGCGCGCAGCCCTACGTCTGCTAGGCTTAGACCGCTGAAGTCCCTTCTGAATCTGTCCCTGCCCTGCACCAGTTTAAGAGGCTTGCGCTGCTCCACCTCTTTCTCTCTTTCCTTTTCCGCAGGGTCTTCCTGCCCGCTGGGGTTTCGCCCCTCCTGGATTCCTCCGACGCGGAATCAGACTGCTCTTGCCCCCTCCTGCGGGCTTTGGGACCTGGCCCCTCCTCCGGGCTCCCTGTACTTCCGCGCACCTCTACATTTGAACTTGGCGCGCGCCCCCAACCTCTAACTTTCCTTTTGACAGCTACGCTACTCCCTTCACTACTCCCCTCCCCTTCCGGGAGGGTGGCTTACTCTGACCTCCCTCCTTTCTCTACTGCCGGAGCCGCCTCCCCTGATACACTGGAACCTCCACCCCCTTCGCTGCACTCTGGCGGGGAGGCTGGTCCTGACGCCCAGCTGCCACTTTGGGATCCCCCGCTGGCCCCCTGCTCCTGACAAGTCCCCCCTGGGGCTCCCCTGGCCTTGACCACCGGCGCCCCCTTCTGGGAATCCTCTGATTCGCTGGAAAGACTCATGGAATCTCTAGAGTCATTGTCATCCTCTTCCTCGCTGTCCTGGGATTCATCCCCATCGCTCTCCATCTCCTGCCTACCCTGTGCCTCTGTCCCTGAACCCCTGACATCCATCCCCCCTCGAAGCCCCCCCTTCCCCCCTCCCGCTGCTCGGGCGCAGGTTCCGGGAGCTCCGTTGTAGCGGGGGTAGACGCTGGATACAGTTCATCGACGTCGATCTCCTCTGCTTCCAGTTCAGTGTATGCGTGCTCGAAACCGGGGTCCTCCCCCAACACATCCAAACCCTTCCCTCCCCCTGTTACTTCAGGCGATGCTGCTTGCCAAGGCCCCCTTCGCCACCCCACTTCTGGTTGATCGTCCCACCAATAAGAGCGGTCCGTGTCCACCCCCGAGCACGATCCCCTTGGAGGGCTCGATTCCGGCGTGGTCTCCTCTGCGGAGGAGAACCCCCGGAAGGTGCTGCCTGAAAGTGTGGGCGTAAAAAGCCAGTCGTCAAAATACTCCTCTGGCATGGGCCTGTGTGGGAAGAGTGCATGGAACTCGTCTTTAAGAAGAGGTTCCTCCAGAGCATAATCTGGCACCCAACTGTTGGCGCTGGCCGGGGTACCTTCCCTGGCGAGGAGGTATTCCACTCCCTCCTCCCCCCATCTCGAGTCCAGAATTTCCGTGACCTCGTTGAGTCTCGGGGTCCTCGGTGACTCCCCCCCCCTGGTGATTCTCTACGTGGGTCTGGTGCCGTCCCTGGCTCCTGAAATCTGTGTGGGGCCTTGTAGGGTGTAAGCACCGACCTATGAAAGACCGGGTGCATTCGGGAACCTTCTGGGAGGGTCAACCGAAAAGCTACGGGATTGATCCTGCCCTCAACTTGGTATGGCCCTAGCTGTTTGTGTCCTAGCTTCTTCTTAGTTAACGACTTGGCCGGCACCGCCTGGGCTGCTAACCATACCCAGTCCCCCACCTGGATGTCTTCTCCTGCCCTCCTGTGCCTGTCTGCCTGCACTTTGTAGGCGTGTTTAGCTAGTTCCAAGTGCCGTCGTAGCTCCTCGTGGACCTCCTGCAATTCTGCTGCTAAATGCTCAGCTCCCTGCGACTCCCCCTGCGTCGTTGTCTCCAACGCCGGGAAGGTTCTGGGATGTCGCCCATTGTTGGCGAAGAACGGTGTCACCCCCGTTGACGCGTGCTTCGTGTTGTTGTAGGCAAACTCGGCCATCGGCAAGCAGTCCACCCAAGTTGCAGGCTTTTGATTGGCGTAACATCGCAGGTACTGCTGCATGATGGCGTTGACCCTCTCCGCTTGGCCGTTGGTTTGCGGGTGTCTCGCCGACGCTAAGTTGATCTTGACATTCAGGATGCCCAGGAGCTTCTGCCAGAAACTGGAAATGAATTGGCGACCCCGGTCGGACAGGATGGACCGCGGTAAGCCGTGCACCCGGAACACGTGGTCTATGAACAGCTTGGCGGTCTGTTCCGCTGTTGCCACCTTCGCGCAAGGAATGAAGTGCGCCATCTTGGTGAACAGGTCTACAACCACAAGCATCGCCGTCTTGCCCCGCGAACTGGGCAGATCAGTAACAAAGTCCAGCGCCACCCGTTCCCACGGCTGTAGTGGCGTCTCCAGCGGTTCCAGCAATCCCGCTGGCTTCTTGTGCACTGGCTTGGACCTCTGACAAATGTCACACCTGGCGACGTAATCCGCGACCTCTCCCCGCATCTGGGGCCACCAAAAGTCTCTGGCTACTAAGTCCGCCGTCTTTTCTTTGCCGCGCTGGGTGCGTCGTGTATCTGCTGTAAAACCTTCGCGCGGAGATCGTCTCCGGGCACGTAGAGAGCACCTTTGCGGGTCAGCAGACCGTCGCGTATCTGGAATTCGCCGTCCTTTGCTGTCCCTCTTCGCACCTCCTCCATCTTGGATTGTGCGAACGGATCCGTCTGTAGCGCGCGTCGTACCGCGTCCAGGTCCACGGCGGCGGAAGCGCACGCCCACGCTTGCGGTGCGAAAATGTGCCTGGCTGCCACTGGTGCCGCTTCCTCGAGATACTGCGGTTTCCTGGAGAGCGCATCCGCTATGACGTTGTTGTCTCCCGGGATATACTCTATCCGGAAATCGAAATCCGCAAAGAACTCCGCCCATCTCATGTGCCTCTGGCTCTGGAGCTTCGCCGTGCGCCAATACTCTAGGTTCTTGTGGTCCGTGCGGACCTGCACGGTGTGCTTGGCTCCGATAAGGAAGTGCCGCCACGCCTTGAAAGCCGCGTGGATGGCCAACAACTCCCTGTCCCAGATGGTGTAGTTCTGTTCCGACTTGCTGAGCTTCCGGGAATAGAAAGCGCAGGGCCTCCAGTTCCCTTGCGGATCTTCCTGCAAGAGGACGGCCCCCACTGCTCTGTCAGATGCGTCAGTCTCAACCCGCATGGGCCTGCCGGGATTCACGTGTAGCAGCTGGTCTTCGGACGCGAAGAGACTCTTAAGTCTCCTGAAGGACTGCTCCGCCTGGTCCGTCCAGGTGAACTTTTTCTTCTTGGAACTGAGGGTGTCCGTGATAGCTGCCGTCTCTTTCGCGAAACACCTGATGAACTTGCGGTAAAAGTTGGCGAAACCGACGAACCTCTGGACCTCCTTCCAATTGCGCGGACTATTCCAGTCCAACACCGCGCGGACTTTGGCGCTGTCCATGGCTAGTCCCTTGTCGGACAGCCGGTAGCCCAGGAAATCCACCTCCGTCACGTCGAACTGGCACTTCTCCAGTTTGGCGTAGAGCCTGTGCTCCCGTAGCCTCTGCAGGACCTCCTTTACGTCTCTCTCGTGAGTCTCCTGCGATTCTGAGAAGATCAGAATGTCGTCGAGGAAGCATACGCACTTCTTGTAGAGGAGTCCTGCTAGCACGTGGTGCATGAATGCTTGGAAACAGTGGGAGCCATTTTGGAGACCAAACGGCATAACTCTGTATTCATAGGTGCCCAGCGGCGTGAACATGGCCGTCTTCCACTCGTCACCTTCCCTCATGCGTATTAGATTGTATGCTCCGCGTAGATCCAACTTGGTGAAGATCCTCCCCTTCCTCACCGTCGCGAGCAGGTCGTCAATCTTGGGCATGGGGAAGGCCTTGGGCTTTGTTATCGAGTTGATGGCCCTATAGTCCACAATGAGCCTTTTTTGGGGCGTGTCCTTCTTCTTCACGAAAAACACAGGACTGCCCCCCACGGCCTTGGATTCTCGGATGAATCCCCGCTTCAAATTGTGATCTATGAACTCCCGGAGTTCCTGCATTTCATCTTCAGACATGGAATACAGCTTCGCAGTCGGCAGCGTCGCCCCTGGTAAGAGGTCAATTGCACAGTCGTAGGGCCGGTGGGGTGGTAATTGGTCAGCTTCCTTTTCACAGAAGACCTCCAAAAACCCCTTGTACTTGTGGGGCACTGCCTGCACCATGCCTAGATGCAACTGCTGCCCTTCCTCCTGGCCCTCCTCCTCCTGGCCTGTCTGGATGCAATGTTGTGCGCAGTAGGACGAGCCAAAGGTGAGCTGCCGCTGGTACCACGCTAATGATGGGCTGTGTCTATCCAGCCAACTCATGCCTAACACTATAGGCGTGTCTGACAGTTGGGTGACATTGAAACTGATGACCTCACGATGATTCCCAATTTTCAGCAGCATGGGTGGCGTCTGTTGTACCACTTGCCCACCCAGCAACTTTCTGCCATCTACCGTGACGACGTTCAGAGGCAGCGTGGCTGGTAGTAGCACTATGCGATGCTGCTTGATGAACTGCATCCCCACGAAGTCTGCGTTGCTCCCTGAGTCAATCGTAATGGGGACTTCCAGGGTGAGTCCATTAGGTAGCTGGAGAGTAGCAGTGAGCTGCACCACTGGCTTGGGTGGTAAGGGGTCTGTAGGCTGCAAAAGCGCTGGGGACTGCTTCACTGACTTGCCTGGTGGATCCCCAGCATCTCTGCTTCCATCCAGGCATTCTCGTTTCCCTGAAACTGTTCTCCTTGGAACTCTTCCCCTGTTACTGTTGCTAAGGCTGCAGTGTGCTTCTGGAGCCTCTGGGGACACTCTTTAGCCATGTGCTGTGGGCTGTCACAGATGTAACACTTCCTGGTCCCTCTAGGAGGCTTCGCCTTGACTGCTCCGGACGCTGAGGCTCCGGCAGCTGACTGAGCCTTTGCACGACCCAGCTCCATTGGCTCCTCCCCTCCCTTCAGCATAGGCGAGGGATTTGTACGTCCCAGGTCCCTGGGAAGAAGAAAAGGAGGCGCTCTAGCTGGTGGGCGGACGTGACGCCCCTCCTCACTGTGCCAAGGGCGTTCTTCGTGGCGCACCCCTATCGTGAGTGCCCTCTGGACGACGTCTGCTAGGGTTTGAGGTCTGTCTCCCCTAGCCAGCTCATCTTTTACTGAGCCATGAAGCCCCTCCCAAAACAAGTCTCTCACTGCCAGGGAGTCTTTTTCCCAGCCCAGCACATTCAGCAATGCAAAAAAGCGAGAATGGTACTGACGCACTGTAGCCTTGCCCTGCCGCAATCCATGCATCTCCTGGCGCGCCACATCAACATCAACGGTAGATTGGAAGCAAGCGTCCATGGCTTTGATAAATTCGTCAGAGTCCCTGCGGGCAAGACCATCTTCGCGCCACAAATTGCGTAACCAGGTTCTAGCTTCCCCATGCAAATGGGACACAATAAAGCCTACTTTCTCCTCCTCATCTTTGAAGTCTTTTCGAAGCAAATGCAGCGCGTATAGGACGTCTGCTCTGAAATTGGGATAATGCTTCAGGTTCCCATCGAAGTGGGCTACTAAATTGCCCCCCCTTCGTCCGAGAGCGATTCCCTCTGATCTGGACCCCGGGAACCCCTGTTTGCACGCCTGATCCCACCTGGCTTGCAGATCCTGGCATCGCGCTTCTGCTTCGGCAACTGTCTTCTGAGAGACCCGTACTGCAACGGAGAGTTCAGCGACTGCGTTTTGCAGGGTCGTTATCTGCTCCTCAGTAGTCATGTCTGCCAAACTTCGTGAGCTTTGCAAAAAAAAATTTTTTGCAGTTTTTTTGAGAAGGGACTTACTGTCAGGGCTGCCTCAAGTCTCAGCTCACAAAAGACCAACGCCTTTCTTTTCTTATATACAAACGTGTTTATTGCAGTTCATTGTTTGCTTCAGATCCGAGGCGCGCAGCCCTACGTCTGCTAGGCTTAGACCGTTGAAGTCCCTTCTGAATCTGTCCCTGCCCTGCACCAGTTTAAGAGGCTTGCGCTGCTCCACCTCTTTCTCTCTTTCCTTTTCCGCAGGGTCTTCCTGCCCGCTGGGGTTTCGCCCCTCCTGGATTCCTCCGACGCGGAATCAGACTGCTCTTGCCCCCTCCTGCGGGCTTTGGGACCTGGCCCCTCCTCCGAGCTCCCTGTACTTCCGCGCGCCTCTACATTTGAACTTGGCGCGCGCCCCCAACCTCTAACTTTCCTTTTGACAGCTACGCTACTCCCTTCACTACTCCCCTCCCCTTCCGGGAGGGTGGCTTGCTCCGACCTCCCTCCTTTCTCTACTGCCGGAGCCGCCTCCCCTGATACACTGGAACCTCCACCCCCTTCGCTGCACTCTGGCGGGGAGGCTGGTCCTGACGCCCAGCTGCCACTTTGGGATCCCCCGCTGGCCCCCTGCTCCTGACAAGTCCCCCCTGGGGCTCCCCTGGCCTTGACCACCGGCGCCCCCTTCTGGGAATCCTCTGATTCGCTGGAAAGACTCATGGAATCTCTAGAGTCATTGTCATCCTCTTCCTCGCTGTCCTGGGATTCATCCCCATCGCTCTCCATCTCCTGCCTACCCTGTGCCTCTGTCCCTGAACCCCTGACAGGAAGTTTTTAATGTTTGATGTTTTATCATGTTTTTAATATTCTGTTGGAAGCTGCCAATAGTGGCTGGGGAGGCCCGGCCAGATTGGTGGGGCATAAGTGGTAAATTATTATTTTTATTTTTATTATTATTATTATTATTACACAAGGCAGGGCTTTTTTCAGCTGGAACTCACAGACAGTAGATAATGTAGAAAAATAAAAGTATGCAATTTTATGTTGTAATTTTATGTTGTGAACTACCCTGAGATCTACGGGTATAGGGCAGTATGAAAGTTTAATAAATAAATAAGATACATCAGGAAAGTCATATCTCATGATTTGGTGGGGGAATAGAGTTTTTTGTATCTGACACATAAGAAATGAAATCCCCCCAAATGGCATAGAAATGTCTTCTTATAAACACATAATTTGTGAGTTATTTTCTCTGCAATAGCCAGATCTACAGATTCTTATGCCAAAATAAGAGGGTTTTGTTATTTGCAGTGCTATGATTTATTTATGTAAACCACTTTGATGAAAAGCAGAATGTAAAAACATTAAATAATGATATAGGGAGGCAAATCTGGGAAGAGTGGGGCACAATGTTTCTGGCAGCCAGTTTAGTCTCTGACATATCTAGGTGGGCCTGGAGAAAGTCTTTCTGAAACCCCGGTGAGGCTTTCTCATGGTCTGACTTGGCATAAGGAGGCTTCCTGTGTTCCATAAAGAAATAAAAAGATATAGTAAAAGAGCATCTTCTGATTGAGCAAACAACGTGATCCTCTTCATGAGGTAGAAAGACAAACAAAGAGGCCAAACCTGGGTGTTGGAGGAAGTCAAAATGCTTGGCGGCAGAGCCAGGGAATCCAACTGCCTGGCTTTCATTGTTAGCAGCTCTCTGCTAGCGTCATAATATGAATAGCAGGAAGCAGACACAGATGTCGGTCACAGTGGTCCACCGCCAGTCTGCATTACCCACCCCTCTGCCTGCCAGGCCCTCCGTGTGTCCTTCTAGTATCCTTGCAAAGGAGCCAGCCAGAGTGGCGTCTTGGTCTGTTAAATCATTTTGGGATGTTTCGTTGAAATGTAGGGGAAGCATAGCAAACCCCTGATGTGCTGAGTCAGTGGAAATGCCCATGTTGCCACAAGTACTGTGAATTTCTTCTTGAAATAGCTTATTGCTGGAACTCTAAGTCAGGAGCTGGATCCCAAGCTTTTGGCTTGACAGAGAACAAATTTCTAGCCTTGCCCGGGGGGTGAGGAACTTGTACTCCCTCAGATGTAGCTGTGATATAGCTCCAGGTTGGGCAGGTTGACATATAAGCTCTGGTCCCTTTGCCATATAAGGGTTTATTTTGTTTGAGGGCACTCTAGCCACCACCACTAGACAACCCAGGCAGGTTCTAGGGTGGTGGGAACTCCTTCCTTGTCCTAAATCATGCCCTGAATCTGGGCAGGAAGGGAGAGAGCAAGAGGCTGCTACCAGTGGTGCAGTGCAGTGATGGGTGGTTGGCTAGGATATGGGTGAGGATCATGGGCAGCAGCTGCTGAGGATAGTTGTGGGATCAGGAGGCAGTCCTGTAAGGTAAGGCAAACATTATCCCTGCCCCCTTTAGCCTTTCCCTCACTGATCCTGACATGGAGAAGAAAAAGAGGAGTTGAGGCATGTTTGCGTAAGTATTTTTCTCCTTGCAGACCCCCCAAGGACAGTCCCAGATTTACATAAGCGGTCCCGGTTTCTGATTTGATCCCAGAATGTCCCACTTTTCCTTAGGACATCCCTATTTTCATTGAGGAAATGGTAGGACATCCCTATTTTCTTCGATCATGGAGTTATGCAGTCCCCGAGCCAAGGGGCTAAGTAACTATACTATCTTTAGAAGACATCTGAAGGCAGCCCTGTATAGGGAAGTTTATGAATGTTTAATGTTTTATTAAGTTTTTACTTATGTTGGAAGCCACCCAGAGTGGCCGGGGCAACCCAGTCAGATATGGGGGGAATAATAATAATAATAATCCCTATCAGAGAAATGTTGGAGGGTAAGGTGGGGGGCAGGGGCAGCTGCCCTGGGCACAAAATTGTTAGGGATGCAAAAATTCAACACCTGGTGCTGCCTCAATACAGCTGCATGCTTCTCTTGCTGGGCTCCATTGAAAATGGCTTCTGCATGTGAAACCAGGAAGTGATCTCTCCAGACAATGGAATAACCCTTCTTTTCTTATCTCCATGTCTGCGATCTCCTGGGTGACACGGATGCTGTTAGGTAGTTGAATGTGCATGCATACTCCATCCGCTTCCCTCCCCCCCCCATTTGAACCTGGGTACTGGCAACCCACACAGCACTGCTCCTTGCCGACATTGTTTCATTCACTCCCCAAGAGTGCTGCCTCTAAGTATAAAGCACAACCAGCTGGCCTTGGTATGTTATACTCAGCATACCTTCCTTTAAATAGATGAGGCTTCCTTCCTACTGAAAAAAATGGTAAAAATGCAATGTCCCCTATTTTTTCCATGTCTCTCTCCCTGCCCACAGGGCTGTTTGTCACCACTGGGCTGTTAGTTATTAAGTAACTGGACAATGAAGTAACTGGACAATGAAGTTGTCTGCAAGGCCAGTGAGGAATCTGTTTGACCTTATGCTCTTGGCTGAGTTTGACATCCAACAAATATCCGGGTAACTGAAGTCCCCCATTACTACTATCTCCCTTCCTTTTGCATGCTTGGCCATCTGTTCCAGGAAGGCATCATCTATGTCCTCCGTTTGGCTTGGGATCTATAGTAAACTCCCACAATGAGGTCACTGTTATTCTTCTCTCCCTTGTCCCTTATATGCACAAGCAGCAGTTATTCCCAGTGTACCAGGCAATCCTCTGGGCATGTCTGCTCATCCCAACAGGATTTAATGTATATAGAATCAAAATATGTCCCTGGATGCTGAAGTATCAACTAACCATGAACTCCTATACAGGCAGCAACTGTTTTGGGAGCATCTGATATGTGAGCGACTGCATTGCACTGAACCTGGAAATGACCCCAAAACATCACAAAAAGGGGTTGGACAAGAGCAGGATGGGGCGGCCTTACACTGGCCCTTTCAACATGAGCATAGCCAAGCAGCTGTCCCCCCTAAATCAATACAAATATGAGGTTCTGCTCCCCCCCAACAAAAATCCTGGCTATGCCCATGTTTGCCGACATGCACGGGAGTCAGGAACGTAATCCCCATGCAAATCGGTCGCTAACTGTATAAAATGACCTGATGTGTGCATCCTTCATAATATGCACATTGGAACACAATTATCAGCTGGTTTTCACACTTCCTAAATGTTCTTATTATGAGCAACATCAGGGGGAAGGCAGGGGACAAGTTCTCCCCCCACACTTGCCAGACTTACGGTAAGTCATACTAATATTTTTCTTTCAGAGAACATCTCACGCACCTAGAAATTTACCTTGACTCTTCTGTGCCTCCCCAATGCACAAAAATATTTTCTGGTGCCACCACTGGTTCTCATGCAGTTACTGGCACACACAAATAATCAAAGCATTCTTTAAAAAGCACATTTATAAATAAAATATATTATGAAATCTGTGTTTAACTATAAACCTTCATGCAGCTTGAACAGGACATGGGGGTGATGCAGATTAAAATGCATATGCCTAGTCTTCATTTGGCATGGTGATAACACATTTCATGTCATGGCCATAGCCAGGATTTATTTTAGGAGAGGTAGGCATTGGGGGGGGGGGCAGAACCAAATTATCTTCAATGCAAATGGTCAGTTAGTTATTTTTATTTATTTACTTGATGGGGCAGCTGCCCCCCTGGCTATGCCCATGTTTCATGTTAACATTTGGATAAAATAGATTTGTTTTTTAAATCACTTTCACAAGCCTACCTTGATTTAGTGCCTCTTAACTAAATACTCTGAAAAAAAATGACCAAACCCTTCAGACCAAATACTGTACCTATATTTGATAAGCAATGCCTCATTGCAGAAGGAGCAGTCACAATACAAGAGACCCCGGCAATTTCACTGTTAATCTGGCCTCTGTGGTTACTGGGCGCTGAGCTCACAGTCTGATGTCATTGCTGTAACTTGAGCCTTCAGCGTTGCTTTAAGGTTTTGCTCAGAATTGCCTTTAAATAGCCCTGCCCAGACTGAGAGTTCTCTGCAGGAGCTCCAGGGAAAGACTCCAAGGCAAATCCCGTTGCTGCCTCTGACATCTGCGAAAGCAACGAGGAACCCTCAGGTGGGCAGCATGTCCAGCTCCTTGCGGGTGAGTCCTTCTGTCCACGGCTATCGATTTGACACGGCCTTGCGCAAGAAAGCGGTGGCCGACATCTTTGAAAGCCTGGATCAAGAATCACTGCAGAAGCTCTTCAGGGACTCAGGGGACCAGAAAGCAGAGGAAAGGGCCAAGATCATCCTGGCCACCGACCAGGACCTGGATGAGAAAGCAAGGTCGCTCATGGCTTTGAAGCAGAGGACAAGAGAGAAACTCTTCCAGTTCCTGAAGTTTGGGAAATACACCATCAAAGTCCACTGAAGCTCCTTTAAAAGAGAGGACGGGATGAAAGGAGCAAAGTTATTCAGCCAGACTCCTCACTTTTGAACAAGAGCACCTCCAGCTGCTTTGAAACTGGTGTGGCAAGAGATGCTGGCAACATCAGTCAGGGGGATTCAGCCCCATTTTTGCACACTTCAAAGTTCACAGCAAAAGACTTCCTTGGTTGACTCAAACTTGCATGCTGGAGTGAGTAAGGGAATCGGCCTGTGAACAACTGAGAAATCCAGCCACAAGTCACGGGGATGGAGCAGGCGGTGAAACAGTCACTGGTTCAGACTCAACTTTTCCTGGCTAATGAGAGACTAGATTATTTTCCTTCTTAGCTGTCTGTTTGGCAATGTGTCCTGACACTTCTTTATTGAATGTGCAAAGCCTTCCATAAGCCAGAAGAGCTCCCTGCTTTCTTCTGGAACAGGGAAAAGGGAATGGGGAATGATCAGTAACTGCCCGTTTGCTTTTGTTGAAAAGACACACCATCTTAGTGTTTAAAGTACGTGCTTTCTTTTGTTTACGTGCAGTTCACAGAGCAAACTTTGTTTCAGGATGCATGAAGCAACTCTGTTAGTCTTACAATGAGTTTTACAAGCAGAAGTGGGTTGTTCAACTAATTGCACGAAATATGTTTTTGTTGTTGTTTTTGTTTAAATGTAAAGTTTTGTCCTGAACTGATTGAACAGACTTAAATTCTCTTTGGAACATTGAGTTCTTTTTTTGCATCAATGGCATTTTTTACCTTTTTTTACTTTTTGTAAAGAATTTAACTGGCAACCAGCTATGGTGATATTTTATAATAATGCTGTAAGTAATGCTCCCATTGATTTATTGCACATTCAGAGCAAATAAATTATAAAGTTGGTATAAGTGCTCATGGCTTGAAATGCTTTACTGCAACCAAAAATAGGGATGGCATATCCATGGCACCTACATTCTCCGCCCCCTTTTTACTTACTCCCTCAACTGTTGTCCATGCTTGCTAGGGGTGATGAATGCTAAAGTCTCACAATATCTGGAGGGTCACAGGTTTCCCATCTAGGACCAGGGCTTAATCCTAGAATTTATTTACAGTGCTAGGGCTCAGCTCTGAAATACTGTGTAGAACAGAGCTAGGAGTGCCTCTGAACATGTGCAAAGCACATTCTGTTTACTATTGAGAAGCATCAGGAACTTTAGTGCACCAGAGGTTAGGGGTAAAAGTTTCTAGTTTGCAGACTCTTCCAGGTGACCATGCATTCAGGTAATTGGCCCCAGAGGCAGAATTTTATCAGTGGATCTTTTCAGCTTTTATTGTACAAAGTACCGTAGTTAATGTAGTATCTACCTGCCACCCCAATCTCTAAGTGCTGAGGGTTTCCAGAGGTTCCAGCTACTTACTCAGGGCCTGGTTCCCTTAGAATGAGGCACAGGGGAGACCTCAGTGTCTCTGGGATATATGGTTTATTTGCACATATGTACAACTTGAGCCTACAATGGAGGGGCTTTAACCAGCATTAACTGGTGTGTTAAAGGTCTTGTTTCTCCCATAGCCACAGTCTAGGATTCAAACAGAAATCAAGCACGGTTCTCACTGTCTGGCTTCTGCCTGCAGCCTGTTTCCAGCTATCACACACAACTCTAGCTTTTTGTATTTCTCATTCCCAGCCAGGCGAGGAAGGGGGCACACCCGTTTGCCCTCTGGCACAGAGCAACCTCCTTTGTTGTACAGTGGTACTTCGGGTTAAGAACTTAATTTGTTCTGGAGGTCCGTTCTTAACCTGAAACTGTTCTTAACCTGAAGCACCACTTTAGCTGATGGGGCCTCCTGCTGCCGCGGCACGATTTCTGTTCTCTCTTTTTTTAAAATAATTTTTATTCATTTAAAAACATTTATATTGTCATACATTTTACAAATTTCTATCTCTTATACAATCTTTTGGACTTCCATCAGCTCCTCTTCCGTCTTTATAGTTTCTCCTGCATTTCTTAAATTTATATTACCTTTTAAAATCATAACCAGTATCAACCTTTTCATTCAATAAGGCAATAATTCAAATTATTCCCCTTACAAAACTTCCTGCAAACCTACAAATGTAATCAGACACGATTTCTGTTCTCATCCTGAAGCAAAGTTCTTAACCTATTTCTGGGTTAGCAGAGTTTGTAACCTTAAGCGTCTGTAACCTGAAGCATCTGTAACGAGATACCACTGTACTAAGGACCATACACCATACCGGGGTCAGCAAACTTTTTCTGCAGGGGGCCGGGCTATATTTTGAAAAAACAACCCCCCACCGACTCTCCCCTCCCTTCTCCACAGCACCGGATGAGCCCCAGTGGCTGCTTACTAGTGCCTTGCGAGCAGCAGGGGCTGGCGGTAGTGGCGGTGGAGGAATGATGAGTGGCGCAAAAGGGCTGGCTCTGGAGAGGGGCTGCTGTGCTTTAAATGGCGCTCAGCCAACCTCGGCTCCTGTGCCTTGCGAGCGGCAGGGGCTGGCGGCGGCAGAGGGACGATGAGTGGTGCGAAAGGGCCAGCTCCAGAGAGGGGCTGCTTAAAATGGCGCTCAGCCAACCACGGCTCAACAAAGCCCAGCCCCCTTCCTCCTCTAGGCAGGGCAGGAAGAAGCCAGGAGGAGGGAGGGAGGAGGCGCTGCCGTGGCGTGTGTGTGTGTGTGTGTGTGTGTGTGTCATAGCCCGAATGATCAGAATCCCCAAGCCGATCCACACGGTGAATCCTGGACCATCCGCGGGCTGGATCCAGAAGGCAATTGGGCTGGATCCGGCCCTCGGGCCTTAGTTTGCCGACCCATGCACTATACACCATACCTAGGGAGTACTTAGGTGGCTACTACGACCCTTATCTCACAAACAAACCTGCCTGCCTAGCTCCTCGATTAGATTTTAACCCTTACTTGATCCAGGACCCCCACTCAATGCACAACAATGCTTTTATTAGGACCAACCTGTATATGTGAGCTTTTGGGTTACAAAGGACTATTATTGAGGAAGTTACCCTCAAAACTTAATCTAATTCATAGAATAATAGAGCTGGAAGGGACCACAAGGATCATCTAGTCCAACCCCCTGTAATGCAGTTATCTTTTGCCCCATGTGGGGCTCAAACCCATGATCCTGAGATTAAGATTCTTGTGTTCTACCAACTGAGCTATCTCTCATTCTTTTTTCTTTTGGGGACCGTTTAACAGTGTACATAACTAGTTTTTGCCACTAATCATACCTGAAACAGAGAGAGATTTTTCACACTTTACGTGGCAGCAAACCCAGCTTTGGAAGTTAAATGTATGCTTGACTGGGAGTCCATATCCTCCAACATTTCCAAACATAATAGGGACATGCTTGTGACATCCCTCTTCTCATGCCAAGGATCACCCCACCCCCACCCCTGTTGCTATCTTCTCTGCTGTATATTGAGTCCACGTATGCTGTAAGAGCCTTTCTCGCACTGATTTAAAAGATAAGTGCATGGGTGTTCTTCAGGTTAAACATATGCTAAGGGGAGATGATTTCCTACAGTACTGTATATTATCAGTAGAAGTGAGTGAGATTCTCTCTCCCCCCCCTAAAATTTTTTTTTTGGTTTTTACAAGATTATAAACAAACACACAAGACAAACAAAAATAACAAACATAAATCATAGCCTTATTGAAAATTACAGTTATTAACTTTGTTAAATGACTTCCTCGCTTCCCCTTGGTTGAATTTCATTGCATGTCCTTGTAACGGTTTTCCAAATCCCAATTTTTTGAAATTTAACTTAAACATTATCTTCTCCTTATAAACATATTAATTTATCACTTAACATAAATAAAATCCTAAGCCCATTAAGTATCTGCAAGCTATTTCCGGTTAGTTTAACTTAACAAATTTAACTAAATAATCATTAAATTTATTCCATTCTTCCTGATATTCCTCCTCCTTCTGGTCGCGGACTCTTCCGGTCAGGTCGGCTAGCTCCGAAAAATCCATCATCTTCATCTGCCATTCTTCTACTGTTGGTAATTCTTGGGTTTTCCACTTTTTAGCTAACAAAATACGAGCAGCAGTTGTGACATACAAAAATAATTTAACATCTTTATTTGGCAATTCCAAGCCTGTTATTTCAAGAAGAAAGCCCTCTGGTTTCTTTATAAATGTATATTTCAACATTTTTTTCAATTCATTATAAATCTTTTCCCAGAAGTCTTTCACCTTGGGAAAGGTCCACCACATATGATAAAACGTTCCTTCCTTTTCTTTACATTTCCAACATATATTGTCACAATTATGATATATCTTTGCTAATTTTACAGGAGTCAAATACCATCTATACATCATCTTCATTATATTTTCCTTTAACAAAGTACATGCGGTGAGCTTGACCCCTTACTTCCACAAACTTTCCCAGTCTTCAAACATTATATTATGTCCTACATCTCTTGCCCAATCTACCATCACAGATTTAACTTGTTCATCTTTTGTATGCCACTCCAACAAAAGCATTTTAGATAAATTTTTACCTTTAGTATCCCACAACTCCGTCTCCAACTTGGATTTTTCAAAAGCAAAACCATTTTTCTTATCCAGTTTATACAATTCGTTAATCTGGTGGTAATGTAGCCAATTTAGCTTATCTTTAACTTGCTCAAATGGTTTTAATTTGTAACCTTCTTCTTCCTCTATTAATAAATCATAATATCTCAACCATTTGGTATCCATATTTAATTTTTTCTGGGCCTTTGCCTCCATTCGTGAGAGCCATCTGGGCGTCTTTCTTTCTAAAAGATCTTTGTATTTTATCCAAACATTATACAACGATTTCCTAATTACATGGTTTTTAAATGCTTTATGGGCTTTTACCTTGTCATACCATAAATATGCATGCCAACCAAGCACGTTATCAAATCCCTCCAAATCTAATAGATCTGTATGTTCTAATTGCATCCATTCTTTAATCCAACAAAGTGCAGCAGCTTCAAAATAGATTTTTAAATCTGGCAGGGAGAATCCCCCTCTTTCTTTAGAATCCGTAAGTAATTTATATTTAATTCTGGGTTTCCTCCCCTGCCAGATAAATCTAGAGAGTGCTTTTTGCCATTCTTTAAAGCATTTCGCATTATCTATAACTGGGAGGGCTTGAAACAAGAAGAGCATCTTTGGCAGCACATTCATCTTAATCACAGAAATCCGGCCCATTAATGACAATTTTAGGTTTGACCATACCTCTAATTCTCTTTTAATTTCATTCCATAATTTCTCATAGTTATTGTGATGGGACGATGAGCTGCTTGTGTGTAAAATCCAAGTCCCTCAGAGTTTGGTCAAGTTTGCAAACCTCTGTCTGTAACGGAGCCCCTTAAACATGGCTCCGTCAGTCGCTGGCAGATTCCGACAGTGGTTGCTTTCGGAATCGCTTCCAACATAAAAGCTCCTTAACGGAAACACGTCTTCTGGACTCTCTGCGTGACAGTTTCCGGCGAGGAGTGGGTGTCCCTACAGGAGGTCCTGAAACCTCCCCACTGTCTTCGCTGGAAGTGTCTCTGAGCCATCCCTCCAGCTTACTTTCCCTCAGCTCACCTCCTCTCCCCCTACTGGTTCCCTCTTCAGCTGCTGAGTCTCTCCCAACCTGTGTGAGCCCTTTCACCTCCCTTCCTTCCGATGGCAGTTCCCTGACATCCACCTCCCCTCCAGGGCTCCCTTCACCCCCTCCCGCCCCCTCCTCTACGGGCGGTGAGGAGGCAAAACCCCGGAATGAACTTCCTTCATCTTCCGATGTCTCGAACACTTCTCTCCACCTGTTGCGGTTCCTGGTCTCGAAGTACTCCTCCTCCTCAGAGTCCATCTCCCCTTCCCCTTCCGAGTCCGGGAATCCTTCCAACTCCTCCTCCTCATCGGTGGTCCCAAAGTATTCCCTCCGGAACCTCTCCACAGGCTGAGGTTTCCTTGGGAACCTTTGATGGAACGTTTCTATCAATACCTCGTCATTGATATCTTCTGCCATTACCCAAGTGTTTTCTGACTCCGGTTCTCCTTCCCACGCTACCAAATACGCCACCTGATCCCCCTTCCACCTGGCGTCGAGGATTTCTGCCACATGGCTGCTGCATTCCCTTTCTTCTATGACCGGTCCCCGAGTGGCCATCCCTTCTCGTCCCCCCTCATACGGTGACAGTAACGACCTGTGAAATACTGGGTGCAGTTTCATGTGGTTGGGTAACCGGAGCCTGAAAGCCACTGGGTTGACCTGTTGAATGACCTCAAAGGAACCCAATCTCCTGGGTCTTAATTTCTTACAACCTCCTTTGAACGGCAACCCTTGGGTTGACAGCCACACCCTATCTCCCACCCTTATGGTTTCACCTTCCCTTCGGTTCTTGTCTGCCTGCCTCTTGTATTCTTCCTTCGCCCTTTCTAAGTTGAGTTGGAGCTGACGATGGATTGCTTCCATTTCTTCTACAAAATGCTCGGCTGCCGGGACGCTCCATCTCTCCCCTTCTCCCCCTGGGAAAGCCCTGGGATGACACCCATAATTAGCCAAGAAGGGGCTCATCCCTGTGGACACATTCTCGGCATTGTTGTAGGCAAATTCCGCCAGCGCCAACTTTTCTACCCAGTCATTCTCTCTGTCATTGACATAACACCTCAGGTATTGCTGGAGGACACCGTTTGCTCTTTCCGCCTGCCCGTTGGTTTCAGGGTGGCGGGCAGTCGAAAAGTTGACCTCCACCTGCAGTAAGCTCATGAGCTTCCTCCAGAACCTGGAAGTAAATTGTTTTCCTCGGTCTGAGACCACCCTCAATGGCACCCCGTGCAACCTAAAAATGTGTTCTACAAATAACTTCGCTGTCTCTTCCGCCGTGACTGCATGCGAGCAGGCTACAAAGTGGCACATCTTTGTTAGTAGGTCTACCACCACCATGATGGCTGTTTTCCCCTTGGACTTCGGCAGATCAGTCATAAAATCTATCGACACTGCCTCCCAAGGTCGTTCTGGGGTTGGTAAGGGTTCTAATAGCCCCGCCGGCGCCCGCCTCTCCCCTTTGGCTCGCTGGCATTGCTCGCACCCTCTTACATACTCCCGTACATCTTCCCTCACCTTAGGCCACCAAAATTCCCTGGTGACCAACCACATGGTTTTGTGTTGTCCAAAATGCCCCGCCGTGGGGCTGTCGTGCAACTGCTTGAGTACCCTCCCCCTTAAGTCTCCTTCAGGGATATACAGTGCCCCTTTGTAATACAAAGCTCCATTTCTTTCCTCGAAACCCCCTGGTTCCTCTCCCTCACCCCTAAGACCTCTGAGCTTATTCTGGGCGTATTCATCATTCTCTGTTTCCTCTACCAGTTCTCTTTGCCCCACCAATGCCGCCCCACACACCCAGCGGTCCTCTGGGATGACATGTCTCTCTTCGGGTGCCCCCTCCCCTTCCAAATATTCAGGTTTGCGTGAGAGAGCGTCCGCCCTAACATTTTCTGGACCTGGCACATAACAAATTTCAAAGTGGAATTTGGAGAACTCCTGGGCCCATCTCACTTGCCGTTGGTTGAGCACTCGTGCCGTTCTCCAATACTCTAAGTTCTTGTGGTCCGTGCACACTTGCACCTTATGTTGTGCCCCAATTAATAAATGCCTCCATCTCCTGAACGCTTCATGAATGGCTAGTAGTTCTCGGTCATACACCGTGTAGTTCCTCTCAGATTTGTTCAGCTTTCGCGAAAAAAAGGCACACGGTCTCCACTCCGACTCCTCCTTGCCAGGCTGCAGAAGCACCGCCCCCACAGCCCGGTCTGATGCGTCCGTTTCCACTCGCATCGGTTTTTGTAAATCCACATGCAGGAGCTGTTCTTCCGAAGCGAACGCCCTTTTCAGCTCCTCAAAAGCTCGCTCCGCCTCCGCCGTCCAAACGAATTTCCTCTTACTGCTGAGACAGTCCGTAATGGGCGCCGTCAAGTGGGCAAAATTTCTGATGAACTTCCGATAGAAGTTTCCAAATCCAAGGAATCTTTGCACATCCTTCCTTGTTTTCGGTGTTTTCCATTCCAGTACCGCTTGGACCTTGCCAGGATCCATGGCCAATCCCTTGTCCGACAAGCGGTACCCCAGGAATTCCACCTCCTTGGCATGAAACTGACACTTCTCTAGCTTCACCCACAGCTGATTGGCTTGCAGTCTGCCCAACACTTCCCTGACGTCTTTTACATGCTGCTCCTCATTCTCTGAATATACTAACACGTCATCTAAGAAGGCCACACAATTCTTGTAAAGCAAAGGCCCCAGGACGTGGTTCATAAACGATTGAAAGCACACGGAGCCTGCTTGTAAGCCGAAGGGCATAACTAAATATTCAAATGCCCCCAAAGGGGTGAACATGGTGGTTTTCCATTCATCCCCCTTCCTTATTCGTATCAGGTTGTACGCCCCCCTCAGGTCCAGTTTAGTAAAAATCTTTCCCTTCCTGACCCTTGTCAAAATGTCATCAATTCTGGGCATCGGGAAAGTCACTGGTTCTGACACTGCATTTAAGGCCCTGAAGTCCACTACAAGTCTAGGTTTGTCCGTGTTTTTTTTATCCACAAAAAACACTGGGCTGCCCCCCACCGCCCTGGACTCTCTGATGAACCCTCTCTTCAGGTTCTTGTCAATGAACTCCCTTAGCTCCTGCATCTCTCTGTCTGACATGGCGTACAGCTTGCCTACAGGGAGCTGTGCCCCAGGGAGTAAATTGATTTGACAGTCAAAGGGTCTATGTGGGGGTAGTTTGTCTGACTCCCTCTCGCTGAAGACGTTGCTCAGGTCGGCGTATTGTTGGGGAACCTTCCCCTTCTCCGTTACTTCCGTCCCTGCTAGAGTGGCTCTGGCCCCTCCTTGAGCCTCCCGCTCTTTGCAGTGTTCTAGACAATGTGCTGACCCAAAGGAGACCACTCTCTGATGCCAGCCCACTAGCGGATCATGTAACGCTAGCCAGCTCATCCCCAAAATAATGGGAGCTCCTCCCAAGGTAGCCACATTAAACGCTATTAGCTCAGTGTGTCTTGCTACCCTCATTATCATTGGGACGGTCTGCTGGCTGACTTCTCCTCCCAGCAGCTCCCTTCCATCGATCGTGGTCACCTGCAAAGGGTTACTTAAAGGGATAGTCTGTATCTGGTGCTCAGCAGCAAACTCCTTACTCATGAAATTGCAGGAGCTGCCTGAGTCCAATAGCGCCTTTATCTTTAGTGGGTGTCCGTTAGGCAGCTCTAGTAACACCTCTATCACTAGGGCGGGTTTAGGAGGTTCCGGCGTGGGCACTTTCACTGCTCTTTGGCCTGGCTGCTGTGCCCTGACGGTGGCAGCCAGGCGTTGGCTTTTACTTGCTCCGGTACCTTTTCCTCCCTCTCCCCAACAGCTCCCGCCATTCCTTGCCATTCCTTTCTTTGGGGGCAGACTCTGGCAAAATGACCTGGCTGTTGGCAGAGATAACATTTCTTGGCGCCCTTCCCCTCCTTCTTCCGCTCTTCACTGGGCTTTGAAACTGCGCGCGCGCGCGCTGTTCCAATTTCCATCGGCTCTCCCGGCGGGAACGGTGGCTCTGGAATCTCTGGAATGCGAAGCTCCCTCCAACGTTCCCCCTTCCCTTCCCGCCTCTCCAAGGCTCTCGCCTCTTGGCGCGCTCCTATGGTCAGCGCTGATTTGGTCAGCTGGTCCATAGACTCCGCCCTGGGCGCCCGGGAAAGTTCGTCTTTCACAGCCGAAGAAAGCCCTTCTTCAAAGAGCATTTGAATGGGTTCCGCCGATAGATCCCACCCCAATTTATGGATCAACATGGTAAACTCAGTCCAGTACTCACGAACAGATCGGCTCCCCTGTTTGCACGCCATTAACTGTCTGCGTACCACTCCCTGCTCAATATCGCTGGAAAACATCAGATCCATGGCACGAAAAAACTTCCTCGTGTCCTTCAGGATGTCATTATTTGTTGCCATCAGGGGCCTCACCCAGTCTTTTGCCCCCTTTTCGAGATGCCCAATCACAAAAGCCACCCGCGATTCCTCGTCGGGAAAGTCATCAAACTGCAGATTAAGGGCATATTGCATCTCTGTCCTAAAGGTATGATAGTCCTTGGGCTCCCCCCCAAACTTCTGTACCAATCCTGGCAACTTTCTGGTGAGTGGGGTGGTTTTCCCCTTCTCTGCATCTTGAGCCCTCCTCTCCTCGAGCCTCGCCGTCTGCAGCGCTAGCTGGACCTCCAACGCCCGGTACCTTTCTTCCAGGCTTGGACCCGCTCCAGCTCCTGCTTCTCCGGTTCCGGCTGGGTTGCTCATGATGCCTTCTCCTGCACAAGCTGCTCACGGAGACTGTCGGAATGCTGTGATGGGACGATGAGCTGCTTGTGTGTAAAATCCAAGTCCCTCAGAGTTTGGTCAAGTTTGCAAACCTCTGTCTGTAACGGAGCCCCTTAAACATGGCTCCGTCAGTCGCTGGCAGATTCCGACAGTGGTTGCTTTCGGAATCGCTTCCAACATAAAAGCTCCTTAACGGAAACACGTCTTCTGGACTCTCTGCGTGACAGTTTCCGGCGAGGAGTGGGTGTCCCTACAGGAGGTCCTGAAACCTCCCCACTGTCTTCGCTGGAAGTGTCTCTGAGCCATCCCTCCAGCTTACTTTCCCTCAGCTCACCTCCTCTCCCCCTACTGGTTCCCTCTTCAGCTGCTGAGTCTCTCCCAACCTGTGTGAGCCCTTTCACCTCCCTTCCTTCCGATGGCAGTTCCCTGACAGTTATCTTTATATAAATTCAATTTTTTTCCAGACAGGTTCACCCCCAAATATTTAACTTTTTTCACAAAATCTAGGCCCAGTTTTTCTTGTAGTAGTTTCCTTTCTTCATTATCCAGATTTTTCTCAATTACTTTGGTCTTGCTCTTGTTTAAAGAAGTGAGTGAGATTCTCAATGCTTCCCTCAAATTAAGTTGGAAACTGCCTGAGTTCTTCCACAGCAAAAAAGATCCTAAAAATAACCCTGCTGGATTAGGCTAAAAACCAATTTAGTCCAGAATTCCTGTTCTCACACTGGCCAACCAAGTGTGAGAAGTCTGCAGCAGAACTCAAGCTCAATAGCATCCTCCTCACTTGTGGTTCCCAGCAACTGATATCCAGAGGCATATTGCCTCTGACAGTAGAGGTAAATTGGAAACGTTTAGAATTTTTCTCTGAGCCAAAGGAGGGTCTTTGAAAAATTGTGCTCATCTCAGCAGTCTCATTCATCCCCCTCATGGAACATAGTTTCAAAGGGGTGAGATGGGCAAAATTGGGTAGGTGAAAGCAGAAATCTACCCCCTCTCCACTGATGACCCATAGAATTGTCCTTCTGCTCCTACTCCCTAATTATACATCTGCAGGCTCTTTACTGTTGTTTCACCTATGGGGAAGGTTAGAAATGGACTGCAGAGGGTGAATCATGAGGACCCACAGGAGTTATTCCCACTCTCCAAATCTGCCCCTGCAGAGAGAAGGGCATTCTCCTGAGAGTTTTGGGGCTTGCTAAAGCTCACCTTTTGTTTTCAGATTAGCTCTATTGAGCTCCAGGTGGCCATTTCTGAGCATATTTCAGCAACTGCATTGGGTGTAATTATTGTAATTATTATTTATTAAATTTATATACTGCCCTACTCCTGGAGGTCTCAGGACAGTTCACAGACAGTAATGGCAGACTGTAAAATGCATAGTGCCTTGGTATTCATTTACACATACATCTAGATCCATTTATGTTGAGAGACAATATACATCTACTCCCCCAATTCTGAAATTTAACTGGGGCTGGGGGAGAAAGAAAGCTTAGCAAATGAAAGCTCTAGCAACTGAAATTCAGAATTATGATCAGGATCCCCACAAAAGCAAAAATTAGGCAAGTGATTTATCAGGGACCAGAAAGTAGGTACAGTGTGGGAGTCATACCCAATCCTGGCTTCCAGGTGAGTGTACACTGATTTATGTGCTTGGTTGTACTCAAACTTCACATTCTTAGGTATACATAGACAATTATTAGGTGTAGACCTAAAACCCCCAACATAACATACCAATTGACCCTAAGCTGTAGCTTACACCTTTTCGTGCAAATTCACACATTTTGTATGCAAAGCATATTTTCTATAAAATTTATTCTCTAATATTTGTGAAAATCTTAAAAAAAACTAACCTATGCATACAAGTTACCTTAGTAGATGCATTTTAGAACACGTTACTTGTCTGGAGAACTGCATTGCAAAATTCTAAGAAATGTGAATTTTTAAGAATGGTTGTTTTTCGGTTCACATATCGTTCCAAAAAGTGCAAATCAGTTAGATTTGTTTTTAAATGTGAACTGAATCAAATTTCCTTTCTATCCCTAAGCAGCACCAGTGGCAGCTGGTGCAACAACCTTCAGTCGCTTCCTATTTAAAGTAAGGTGGATGCCAAAGCCTTTTAAAAAAAAATAAATGGGGGTTGCTTCCCCTCCTGAATGATGCTGGACCCTCTGAGTGGAGTGGGAACCCTAAGTATTGCCCCATAGTCTAACTGTAGAACTAACTCTGAGGGTTCATCCACACTCACCTTTTGACCTGCACTTTCTAGGCACAGGTCCATGCTTTCCTGGTCCATGTCTGAGTGCTTTTTTCTTTGCCCATCTGCTTTCCCCAGGAAAACTTGCTATTTAACTCTGATTTAACTCTGAGAGAGCCAGTGTGGTGTAGTGGTTAAGAGCGGTAGTCTCGTAATCTGGGTAACCGGGTTCGCGTCTCCGCTCCTCCACATGCAGCTGCTGGGTGACCTTGGGCCAGTCACACTTCTTTGAAGTCTCTCAGCCCCACTCACCCCACAGAGTGTTTGTTGTGGGGGAGGAAGGGAAAGGAGAATGTTAGCCGCTTTGAGACTCCTGAAGGGGAGTGAAAGGCGGGATATCAAATCCAAACTCTTCTTCTTCTTCTGATTTGTGTTTTCCATGGATTGCCATTTGCTCTGATTCAGTGATAGAGAACAGGTTTCTGTGGAGAAAGTGCCAGGGCAAAAAACAGTACATGCAGACAGGAAGCTTTGAAGTACAGACCTGTGCCTAGGAATGTATCACAAAAGCAAGTCTTGGATGAGCCCAGTTTTAGATGAATGTTGTATGTCTAAAATTACACACCAGTAGGCTTCACCTCCTGATCGGCAGAAACACCAGGCCAGCTCTCTGCATCTTCGTGGAGACTGGGCAACTCTCTGCTTTACAGAGCATAAAGGAGGTAGGCCTGGAACTGGTGGCTATGCATTTGCTAAATGGGAAGCGGCAGAGCATCAAGGCTGGCTGAAATATCAGCCCTCTGTCTTAGAACTTCTTAGTCTAAATGTGAAATTCCAGCAGTAAAGGAAAAGCCCGCTTTGAACTTTATGGTGAATCATGATGTAACATAAGCATGTAATTCTGCAAAGCCCTGTCACTGAATCATGCGCCAGACCATCTGCAGGCAATGGCCCCTAAAAGGCCAGAGACCTTCTTCCAGTTGTAAGGCTGCTGCTGCTGCAAGTATCAACAGCAAATAGATTCATTTCTGTACAACAGGAATAATATTCTCCATCTTACATATACCACAGGCGTGCTGCCCATCCCATTTCACCACCTGAGTGAAGATGCTGACCCCCCTCTATTCTTCCTCTGCAACAGCCTTGCTTATGGGGTCACATGGCTGCGTCTTCCAGCAAAATCTCATGAGAGGTCCACGAGATATTGTGGTCATTCAGAAGTCACAGTCACTTCTCCTTGCTTCTCCAGTGGTAGTGGGGTGGGCAGTGGGCATCCGGCTGCCACAGGTAGGGTTGCCACCATTGGTTGGGCAAAATAAGCGATGGGATAGGCAAAATATGGGACGAGTCAGGGGAGAATTGGGGGACCAAAAATACTGGTAAATGTAGAAACCCAGCGAAAGAAAGAAAGAAAGAAAGAAAGAAAGAAAGAAAGATTCTGTTTCTCTTGCAAACAGGGCTTTGCCTCCAACATCCCTTTCCATATAGCTGATAATGCCAATTCATTCATTCTCTCTCTCTCTCTCTCTCTCACACACACACACACATTATAGTCAGTCAAGTTCAACCACCTGGTGTTTAAAAAAACCCTCATCTGTTATCTATAGGCATTCATAGAATCATAGAATTGTAGAGTTGGAAGAAACCCTGAGGGTCATCTAGTCCAACCCCCTGCACTGCAGGGCTTTTAACTAAAGTATCATTTAAAGCACTCTTATACCACATTAATAGTCATGGAGTCTCCTAAAGAATCCTAGTTTGTTTGGATACCCCCTCCCCACATTCATTTCCCAGAGATATAATACACAGAGACCTCTGGGATGGATGATTGATTGTTATACCACTGTTCTTTCTCAGGTAGCAAAATGCCTTGGGCCAACCTAGTGCTGCCTATTTAAACAAACAGGAACGGCTTCCCATAGCAGGTCACCATTGGGAGTTTCAGCATTTGCCTAGAGGAAAGTCACTAAGTTCTAACAATTCTGCCACTTTCTGCTTCCGCCCCCTGCATAATGTAGGGGGTAACAAGGTTGGTCTGCAATAGAGGGGTATAATAAGTGCTGGGGGGAAATGACTTTTTAAAAAACCCACAACCAATTCTAACAATTGCAGGTGGCATGTGCCATCATAGATATGCATTTGTGTGTCAGAAGGGTGGGGGGGAGAGAATCTTTAAAAAACAATTAATTGGCAGGATTAATAGAGGACAGTTGATCAGTGATCACACACACACCAGAGCTTCTGGGACAAAACACTAATATTAATAACACTAATATTAAAAAGGTAGTGCATCAAAACAAATGCGTTTCATGTGTTTCATCTTGCAAACAAAACCAAATCAGCAGACTCCTTACGGAAGCTCCGCACTGCTCTGCCTCCCTGCTTCAGCTGGCCATGCTGTTTCTCTTTGAAAAGGCTGCTGCTCTACTATTGGCTAGCCTGGAGCGTCAATCAGCCAGCTTTGGAGGAGAGGGTGGGCTCAACAAATTAAATGCTCAAGCATCTAACAAATTTGCTCGTGCATGAGACAAGCAAGTTTGGGTGAGTGCCAAACAATTTTTTTTATTGGTATGACTTAAAAAAACAGGGCAAATTTGGGGCCAAACAGGACAGGGGACTCTTACCCCCCAAACAGGACTGTCCCATTTTTCTAAGGGACGGGTGGCAACCCTACAGGAGAAATGACAATAGTGGCAGCAAGTGAGATCATGCCAGAAGCTGCTGCTGCTTCCCTGGTGGCAGGAGTGGGTGCCCTGCAGTGGCTTCTCCATCTGCTTCATCCCCAGAGCTCCCAGAGCTGCTGTGCTGAGCAGGCCTTGGCCTACAAGCAAGGCCAAGACCTTCAAAGCTCTTTTCCTGACAGGTAAACCCAAGTGGACCCAGCATGAAAAGGGCTTTTGAATTATTTGCCTTGCTTGGGACTTTATTTATGCACATTTAACGTGGTTGAAATGTGCATAAGATGAGAGTGTTCTTCACTTGTTATGGACTTCCAACGTCAGCAGGGTCAGTGGTCAGGAGTGATGGGAGTTGTAGTCCACAGTATATGGAGGCAACATGTTGGGTACCTAAGCACTTAATTTGCATGGTTAAGGTGAAAATATGTACCATCTCTACCATAAACCTAATGGTGAATGTGCTGCACACAGACCCAAGATTCTGCATGAATTGGTTCTTTGAATTAATAAGCTCATACATATTGGAGATCTTGTGCCGGACATTAGAAAATAAGGACATAAAAGAGCCCTGCTGGATCAAGGCAACCCCCCATCTACTCTACCATCCTGTTCTCAAGAGTGCCAACCAGATGCCTCTAAGAAAGAAGACCACAAGGAGGACTGGAGGGCAATAGCACTCCCCTTTCCTGTGATTCCCAGCAGCTGACATTCAGAAGCTTCCTGCCTCTGGTAGTAAAGGTAGAATGTGACAAAGATACCTTCCCCCCATGTGTATGCACAAACCAGCTGAAAGAGAAGGTTTCACATGTAGAGACCAATCATTTGTACATTTTCATTTTGTTCTAATTACAGTGGTACCTTGGGTTACATACGCTTCAGGTTACATATGCTTCAGGTTACAGACTCCACTAACCCAGAAATATTACCTCGGGTTAAGAACTTTGCTTGAGGATGAGAACAGAAATCATGCTCCGGCGGCACGGCAGCAGCAGGAGGTCCCATTAGCTAAAGTGGTGCTTCAGGTTAAGAACAGTTTCAGGTTAAGAACGGACCTCCGGAACAAATTAAGTACTTACCCTGAAGTACCACTGTATTTGCAGAATAAACTGTTTCTTGGTTTCTCTTCTCATTGTAGTGTCCCATCAACAGTTAAACAACTTAAAACTTTTTAAAATGTAATTACTTGACAAGATTTATATGCCACTTAATCAATAAAAACCTAAACATTATAAAATACTCATTAAAAATACCAATAAAAACAAACAAATAGGAGTGAAATGTATCAAAATGTAAATAGAACCAGCAGTTATTTCAATTAATATTGAAACTAAAACAGCAACCACAAACAAAACCACACTGTGGAATAAGATGAAGATAAGAAACTGTGTTGTATCAAACCACACAAGTGGTCCATCTATCTCAGCATCATCTACACTGATTGGCAGAGGCTGCCCAGAAATTTCTCAGTTCTACATGTAGATGTTCTGGCTTAAACCCCAAGACCTTCTGCATATAAAATGTTTGCTCTGCCACTGCACCATGGCTCTCCCTAAAAGAATGTAGAGCTTTACAAAAGCCCTATTTTACTCCAAGAAACCAGATGTTTAGAATTTAATACTGCCAGTGGTTTAATGGCAAGTTACGTGTATTGTGCTGATTTCTTCCTGAGTGCTTGCAAGGCCAGACTCTGTGTCTGTCAGGGTGTGCATCAAGCAGGGCAGAAAGTCTTCAGAAACAATGCAGGGTCTTTTGTCAGGGTGCATCATGTAATAAAAAGAGGAAAAGACCTGTCCAGGATACTTCCTGCTTGCAGTTGCTGCACGCTTCCATTAATTATTTTCCACTGGACATCTCCTTGCATCTGGGTGTGGGCTGCCTGCACATGGCCAGCTAATTTTATCCATGCTTCCTCAATAAGGTGATGGTGCGTTGACAGCTACACCATAAATAACTTTGCACGATAAACTGAAACAGCATGCAACATTAGACATTTGGAACTGGAGAGAAAATGAGACAGTGGCGGTAGTGGCGCCCACCCTGTGGAACACCCTCCCTTCAGATGTGAAGGAAATAAGTAGCTATCCTATTTTTAAAAGACATCTGAAGGCAGCCCTGTTCAGGGAAGTTTCCCTTGGCCTGTAAAGTGAGATGAGCACCGCAACCCCAGAGTCGTTCGCAACTGGACTTAACTGTCAGGGGTCCTTTACCTTTACTTAGGGAGATCTGGCACAAAGAGTTGATACACAGGGCCCGTGTCTAACTTCAAGACAGACTGAATGTTAATGATGCTTGTAGGCATTCTGCTATGTCAGTTTCTGGTTCCAGCAGGATCGAAGCTCATAAACAAGCCACAAGTATTTGATCCTGGGAAAGAGCAATGGACCCTCGGGCTATGCTTACACTTGGCTCTTGGCCCAACTCCCCAGCTCACATTTCACAGAGGAAACAAAACAGCTGAGATAAATGAGGGGTTGCTGTTTCATTTTAAGTGTGGCTTCTGGATCCCAGAATGTCCCATTTAAGACTGGCAGACTGGTGCCAGAGTGCATTCTGGGATCACTTTGGCGATTGTCAAAGCAGATGGAGCAGAAAGCCTTGGCCTTCACAGAGGAGGAGGCAGCGGCCTTGCCAAGGCAGTCTTGCAGTGGTGGCAGTGGCAGGGCGCTGAATGTAAGGTGGCAGGCAGTGGGTGACAGGCCTGGGTGTGGGGGGGAAGGGGTGGGTGTGGCAGGCCAAGTCGACCTGGGTGGGTTGAGGTTGGGCGGCTTCCAACAAAACACTAAAATACAATAACCTATTAAACATTAAAAACTTGCCTAAACAGGGCTGCCTTTAGATGTCTTCTAAAAGTTTAAATAAAAAATTTTTCCTTCCTGTAGCACCTTAAAGACCAACTAAGTTAGTTCTTGGTATAAGCTTTCGTGTGCATGCACACTTCTTCAGATACACTGAAAAAACTTTTCAGTGTATACTTTTTTCAGTGTATCTGAAGAATACTTTCAGATACTTTTTTCAGTGTATCTGAAGAAGTGTGCATGCACACGAAAGTTTATACCAAGAACTAACTTAGTTGGTCTTTAAGGTGCTACAGGAAGGAAAAAAATTTTATTTCGACTATGGCAGACCAACACGGCTACCCATCTGTAACTGTTCTAAAAGTTTGGTAGTCATTTTTCTCTTTGACATCTGGTGGGAGGGCGTTCCACAGGGCGGGCACCACTACCGAGAAGGCCCTCTGCCTGGTTCCCTGTAACTTGGCTTCTCACAGCGAGGGAACCGCCAGAAGGCCCTCAGCGCTGGACCTCAGTGTCTGGGCAGAACGATGGAAGTGGAGACTCCTCAGCACGAAGACACCTTTGTCCTGGGGTCATTGGGAGACGGTGGCCTTCAACACGGTCAAGGCTCTCCTTTCATTGGACAGTGTGCTGGTACAGTACCGTTAAGCCAGGCCACTGGTCCTTGCCTGCGACGCCTCACCTTTTGGCATCAGCGCTGTCCTCAGTCACCGTTTTCCAGACGGAAGAGAAGCACCACTCACCTACTTTTCCAGGACGCTATCTCCGACCAAATGGAGTTACAGCCAGCTCGACAAGGAGGCACTGGCACTTGTGGCTGGAGTGAAGAGGTTCCATGAATACCTCTACGGCAGGACTTTCGACCTCATCACCGACCACAAGCCTCTCCTGGGCCTCCTTGCTGGTGATCGACCAACTGCATCGGTCCTCTGCTGCGATGGACTGTTTTCCTGGCTGCCTACCACTACCAGCTCGTCCATCGCCCAGGAAAATCGATGGGCCATGCTGACGCCCTCAGCCGTTGCCCTCTTCCAGTGTTTGTGGAAGACCTGGCTCCTGCTTCATCGCTCCTCCTGACTGAGGATCTTCTGGCAGCACCTGTTTCAGCTGCCACTGTGGCCTTCGCATCTGCTTATGGGCCGCCACCTCAGGTCCCCGCTCGACCGGCTGCACCCAGACTTTGCTGTGGCTGAACCCTCAGGCTGTGCCAATGCACCACGGTCATTTGTTCCAGGCAACCAGGTCTTCGCCTGGAACTTTGTGGGGGACATTCCTTGGGTGCCAGCCACAGTAGTGGGAGTCACTGGACCTTGCTCATACCAGGTGGCACTGGAAAACGGACGTTTGTGGCACCGGCACATAGACCAGCTTAGGCGCAGGGTTGGGGACTTGGACACTACTATGGTACCCCCAACTGTGCTCGTGGCTCCGGAACAGACACTTACAGATGGCGAGGCTCCACCTATACCTCTCTTGCAAACTGCGGGCATGGAGCCGAACCAAGCTGCTTTAGAGGGTCTGCCAGACTTCCCACAGACTCAGACCACTGCTGTGCCTGACATTCCGCCAACTCCACTCGCGGAGGTTCCACCCACAGCAGTGGATCCAGGGGACTTGGTTTCAACGCCACCTAGGGTCACACCACAGCCTCAGCAAGAATCAGGCGGCCCCCCCGGACCCCGGCGGTCTGGCAGAGTTTCCAAGTGCCCAACTTATTTAAAGGACTATGTTGTTGGACATGTAACACTGTCGGTCTAATGGAAGTAAGTGAAATGGAAACGATATGCTTTTGTGCCTAATTGAACCATTACGTGTAGTGCTGTATATAAGGAAACCATTACGATTGCAACTAACGCCTTATCTCGGTGGGGAGGGGTGTTATGTACTGAAGTTCTCACCTGGGCCCGCAGGGGGATACTGTAGTTAGTTTTCACTCAGGTCCACATATGCAAATAAGGGATTAAAAGTGACGTTCAGTGATTGGATAGTTACAGAAAGTGGTTACTGTTGTGTTGGAGTGGAGCTCTATATAAGCAGGCTGGCTGAACCCTTCAGTTCAGTTCAGTTCTGGCCTGTGAATAAACAAGAGCTGTTTGAAGAATCGCTGTGTCATCTGATATGTTCACCCACAACTTAACAGAAAGAAGATGAGGAATGTGTAACTGGTTGGTTTGCTGCCTTGAAGCTTGTTTTTTGAGGGGTTCCTAGGCAACCATGAACCAAACTTCCTTGATTCTTCTTCCCCCTCAGAGAGCAGGTTATAGGCCAGCCTGAGTCAGTGCTCAAGAGCACAGTGCATCCGTCCTCCCTTGCCCTTTGTGATATACCACTTCATGATGAGTCCTGGGCGAGTGGCAGCATTTTAAACTGACTATGACTAAGGCTGTGTATATTTGACTTGAAGATCAACTTCAGAGGTCTAGACCAGTGGTGGAGAACCTTTGGTCCTTCAGACAATTGTTGGACTCCAACTCCCATCATTCTTGACCATTGGTTATTCAGGCTAGGGCTGTAAGGAGTTGGGAGTCCAACCATATTTGGAAGGTTACAGGCTCCCTATCTGTGGTCTGGACTGGATGAGGGCAATCAGCCACCTCCTACAGTTGATTTGTTTCATACCAGACACTAGACAGTTAAGGGTCAGTGCAGTCTGGAATGGATTTAGATTAAGTCTCTGAGAGGTCTCCAGGCTCAGACATAGTGGTTTTTTTTCTTTTATTGTATTATGAAAAAACTTTAATAAAATATAATGGGGGTGAATGGTAATGAAAGCTTCTGGGGTTCTGGGAGGTTAGTGATGGGGGTAGGCAGAGCTGGCAAACATCACAAGCAGGGGCGCACACAGCCCACTTGTATCAGTGACGCAAGAAATAAATAGTTGGCCAGCAATGTTTTTGCAAAACGATAGTACGTGGCTCTCCTGGGACAGGCTTGTTAGTTTTGGAAGAATGAAGTGTGCGGAACCTGTGGCTCTCCAAATGTTGGACTTCCAACTCACATCTATCCCAGTCAGCATTAATAGTCAGGGATTTTGGGAGTTATTATCCAGCAATATCTGGAGGGCCAGAGCTCACTATCTCTGCTTTAAAGAGTGCCAACTGTTTTGTATACAGTGGTACCTTGGGGTAAGAATTTGATCCTTTTACATGATCCCTAACCCTAACCCTAACCCCGAGGTACCACTCTCCAGTGTCTTCAACTAGAATGATAAGAAGGTACAGTGGTACCTCGGGTTACAGACGCTTCAGGTTACAGACGCTTCAGTTTACAGACTCCGCTAACTCAGAAATAGAGTGCCAACTGTTTTGTATACAGTAGTACCTCGGGGTAAGAACTTAATTACTCCAAGTGTCCCTATTTTCCAGGGACAGTCCCAGATTTACTGAAGCTGTCCCAGTTTCTGATTTGATCCTGGAATGTCCCAATTTTCCTTAGGACGTCCCTATTTTCATTAGAGAAATGTTGGCAGATATGGAGTTGTGTGACTCCCGAGCCAAAGAGATAAGTAACAATACAACCATTAGAAGACATCTGAAGGCAGCCCTGTATAGTTTTACTATGTATTTATATATGTTGGAAGCCACCTGGAGTGGCTGGGCAAACCAGTCATATGAAATTATTATAATGGACTAGGACATCCCTATTTTCATCAAAGAAATGTTGGTGGGTATGCTACCCCTGGGTCTGGTCTGGCAACTCCAGCTGGTGCAAAATGGGGCAAACTATCACAAGCACATAACTCTGGTGCTCAAAAGCTTATACTGTCTGCCCATACATTACCTGGCCAGGTTCAAGGATCTTGTATTCATTTATGAGGCCCTTAACAACTTGATTCCAGAGTTGGGGCTAGGGTTAGGACTACATAATTCTGTTAGTGGTCTTCAATGGCTTAGATGCATGGCATATATCCATTCACATTAGTGAGTCCAATTTTGAGGAACCCCTCTTCCAGCTGCAGTCAGCCAAGCCCCCTCCCTGTTGAACTTGGTCTGCCAGGCCCACAAGACCATTTTGGGCAAGTCAAGCCCACCCACATTACACCCGACAGCATACATGATATCAGGTGTGCAGCATGTAAGCATGGGTGTTCAAAGGGACAATCAGGAGCTTAAAGTGAAGTCCCAACTGCTACTTTGCTGGAGGTTCAAAGAACAGCATGGGGCTGTTTAAAAGCACTTTTGCAAACAGTCTCAAGCTGCTCTTTGAATGTCCAGGTCTTGTAGATTTAAAGAGCAGTATGGAGATTCTTGTAAAAGGCTTTTCAAACAGGGAAAAAGCAATGTAGTGCACTTTGGTTTGAAGCTTTTGTCCACCTTCCTCAAACATTAAGAACGTAAGAGGAGCCCTGCTGTATCAGTCCAAATATAACACTCATCATTGACAACACTTCTGACAATTTCTTGTTCACTTTGTGCAATTGGAATGACAGCTGAGCAACAGGATACTGTTGCTCAGTGAGCAATAAACTGATGAGGACAAACTGGTGAGGGCACAAGAAGAGCCTGCTAGGTTAAGCTAAAGACCCTTCTAGTCCAGTATCCTGTTCTCACAGTGGCTAACCAGATGCTTCTAAGAAGCCCACAAGCAGGAATTAGACAGCAACTTCCCCCACTTGTGATTCCTGGCAACTGATATTCAGAGACATTTCCCTTTCATTTTTCCATTTCACGTTTATTTTGTATACTGCCTTTCTGCATTAGTGTGTAGAAGGTGGCTTACACAGCAACAAAATATATAGCAAAGAACACACACCTTATAATAATACAGAAAGTCATCATAAAACATAACTTTAAAGTGGAATGACATATCAAAGAAAGTAATATTCAACAATCTATTGGAATATAATAGTACACAATAAAATTAACTCTCAAAGCATCAGCAAATAATAATTGAACAGAAATTCACTCTTAACAAGTACAATAAATAATTACTAGAAATTATTCAATAGAAATAACTGCGTCACAATGCATAAAATACCACAATACATACAAAACCATGTAAAAGGATCAAATTGAGAAACAACACACAACTTATAAAACTATTCCCCCCTTCTTTTCTCCCTTCCCAGCTGCTTCTGCTGTTCTTAAAGTCATGCCCTGGGAGAGGCTACTTGCTCAGCTGAGGGTGGAGGGAAGCAAGGCTCTTTCCCTTTCTTTGCACTTCCTCACACCTCTGCTGAATTACTTTAGAGTCTTTCTGTAGGTTTTCTTTTGGTGGGACTTTGCCAAACAACTTCCAGTCAGGAGCACTGTCGACAGCAGGTTTGACATCCTTTGTCTTTTTGGTAAGGCAGTTCCTCCTGAACAGTTTGCCGAAGATGGAGCGGGTGATGCCTCCCAGCTGCTCGGGGATGCTGAGGCAGTGGCTCACCTTGAAGGTGTTGCAGGAGTTGAGGTTGATGTCCTTGAAGGCCAGGTTGGGCAGTCACCCTTCAAAAATTCATTGTCCGAAGACAGGACTCCTCCTGGGGTTTTCATGCAGGTCTTGCTCCATCCTTCACAACCTGTTCTCCCAGTTGTGTGTGGGTCCTGCTCCTCTGTAGAGCCAGGAGAGGAATTTGCAATTCAACTTGCTCCATACATTCTGAAAGCAAGTGTAAGAGCTAAGCTTCAAAGTTAACTCTGCACCAACAACAACAACAACAACAACAACAGGTATACCCTGCCCATCTGGTTGGGTTTCCCCAGCCACTCTTGGCAGCTTCCAGTACATAATAAAACATCAGACATTAAAAAACTACCCAAGCCTTCAGATGTCTTCTAAAAGTTGTGTTGTTCTTTATCTCCTTGACATGTTGCTTGTGACAGTGGTGGAAGAATATAGTTGTGACTAGTAGCTGTTGCTGGCCTTATTCCTTATTAATTTATCTCATCTCTTTTAAAGACATCCAATTCCATATTGTGGGATAGCAATAGCCCTTGTATTTGTTCCATATTTGGTGCCCTTTGGAGTCAGACATGTTTCCTCCCCATTTGCCTCTCAGCCCTCTCCCACATAAAGCCAGAAGACTCCTCAGAGTCCTCAGAGGAGTCAGCTCTTTATCCTCCTCAGAGGAGTCAGCATCATGGAAAGAAGCTTAGTCCAGCCCCAGGGTACTGAATTCTTGATGCTGGACTCTTACTTAATAGTGTTTAGAGAACAAACAAGCCTTGCTTACATTGCTAATCTCTGCCTATTTCCTGCCTGGCTCTCCCTGGAGCTGAAGCAACTTGACTCACCCTTTCTACATGTGTTGATAGCACATTCCAGTACCCAGCCCCTTCCAGTATCTCTTACTGAATGCCATAAGGACCCTCCCTTTTCCAGCAGGGAAACCTATAGCTCTCCAGATGTTGCCAGAGTCTTTCTCCAACCATCCTTGACTGCTAGGCAACATCTGGAGGGCCACAGATTCCTTATCACCACTACAGTTTTTCCCCTTTGGAGAGAAATAATTTAGGGCTGAATCTAGGGCCACTCCAATACATTTTGGCACCTGAGCCATAAATGGCTCTCCCCCAGCCAGGGAAGAAGAGGTGAATGAAGATATCAGGAATAAGGAGCATGCCACAGCTGCTGCTGCCACCCTGGCGGCAGCAGCAAGTGATATATTCCTTGGATCTGTTGCCCCTGTGGATCCTGCTGCCTGAAGCAGTCACATTATCTCACCTCATGTGTATGCTGGCCCTGGCTGAACCATTGGATGAATGAATGGAGTCCATTATGTAGTCATCAAGGGGTAGCTTTGCATGTGTGAACCAGTCCTGAGCTGTCTCATGTTGAAACATAGATGCATGTTCACATGCACCAAGTCTGATCCTGGGATCATATTCAACTTGCCTTGAATTCTTGGGCATATGTTCAGGGTCAACTTCAAATATATTCAAGCTCCTGGGCAAGAGTCTTTAAGTATGGATGTTTTGGAAAATTTGCTCCTCTGAATCTCTCTGGGCATCAGAATTTGGAATTACCTAGAATTGCTTCTGAAATGAAACAGATCTGCTAGGAATCTTCCATCATTTTTATTTTTATTTTGCTTCCAAATATTTTACAGAGCATCTTGCATGCATAGTTTGCAACAGCTTTCAGTTCCTTTTCAGTTTCTTCTATGTCTTTTCCCCCTACTTGCGCTTTTAGATTTTTTATATTGTTTCAGGGTTTTGTACTCTGTTTTGTACTCTGCATTATGTTACAAGTCACTTTGCATGAAAAAGTGACAAAAGATGATGATGATAATGATAAGTATGTATAAACAAACAAACAAACAAACAATAATCTTTATGTTTCCAGCAAGATTATTTTTGCTTGTTGAAATCTGAAGCAAATGGCAAATGATCCAGTTCCAGAATTCATTTTAGAAATTCTTCTAACTGGAATAAAACTACAGGGCAGAGCAAAAAAATATCTGAAACAATAAGGAGACTAAATGGGCCTCTCTCTGCCTTTCCAGTTGCTTACTCCAGGCCATGGCCACGCATCAGGGACACGAAATGGTAGCATTCCCCTCCACTTATCTCTTCTCTCTGGCTTTTTTCTTCTAGCAAACTACATGTTACACTGCATGTATGTAATGAAGTCTTGGTCTGGAATGCCACAAAGCTGTGCTCTCTCTCCTCCTTCCCTGTCTGGGTATTTCAAAGAAAGCAATTGGCAAGGGAACAGCTGAGGAATAGTCCGTTTCGTCTTGGCAATTAATTTATCCACCTTCCCAGTTCTGACTCAGTCTGTGGCCTGGTGCACAGTGGCCTGGTGCTGATTAGAATTAGCTTGAAAGATTAATCTGCCCACTCATGGCAAAGTTCAGAATACAGCATTCCAATCACTTGGTGGAAAGGTAGAACATCAGAAGACCTGATGGAATTCCAACAATCTACGCGGGTGGTGCTGTGGTCTAAACTGCAGAGCCTAGGGCTTACCAATCAGAAGCTGGGTGGTTCAAATCCCCGCGACGGGGTGAGCACCCGTTGCTCGGTCCCTGCTCCTGCCAACCTAGCAGTTCAAAAGCACGTCAAAGTGCAAGTAGATAAATAGGTAAACGGCGGGAAGGTAAATGGCGTTTCCGTGCGCTGCTCTGGTTCGCCAAAAGCGGCTTAGCTATGCTGGCCACATGACCCGGAAGCTGTACACTGGCTCCCTCGGCCAATAAAGCGAGATGAGTGCCACAACCCCAGAGTCGGTCATGACTGGACCTGATGGTCAGGGGTCCCTTTACCTTTACCTTTATACTTCATTTCTAGGTAATGAGAGTCTTGACATGAACTCTTTTTTGTGTCTATGAGGTATTCCTGCTGCCTGTGAACTCCTCTACCTTCCCCAAGGTAAGGGGAACAAGAAAGGAAGGGAACTAGCCCTTAAACAGCTGATTTTTTTTTTAAGAGTCCTATCTAACACTGAAAAAACCAAACCTACCTCAGCCTCCGTCCTGGAACTTAGTCAGATTAAGGCATGTGCAAACAAGTAGGATTGTGTTAGTAATTTTGTCAGTCTAACCTCCAGGGTATATTTTGTGTTCCTTTTTATACTTTTGTCATATTTATTTATTTATTTATTAAAAATATTTATATACTGCTGATTCATAGAAAAATGTCAGAGCAGTTTACAATAATACCTAAAACCATACGATAAAAACCATTAAAAAATAAAATCGGACATCAATTAACTGTTGTGGAAAGATGTATACTTAATTGCCTGCATAGGCCTGGTATTTAAAAATTGCAATGGAAGGTGCTTTCTGAATCTCTGCATGCCTCCCTTTTTGTCAGCTATTGGTAAAAATTGTAATAGCAAAGTTAAAGTTATAAAAAACAAAACCTCTCAATATTTTAGAATTCAGCTGGAACAGGATTCCCACATGCAATAATGCATTGAAAAGGCTGAATGGATGAATGAATGAATAAACCAACAGCAAAGCTTACCTGCAGAAGATAAAGTGTGTCTGGTAATATAAGTCAAGCTGCCGCATTCTGGATTAGTTGTAGTTTCTGGGTCACCTTCAAAGGTAGCCCTACACAGAGCGCATTGCAGAAGTCCAAGCGGGAGATAACTAGAGCATGCACCACTCTGGCAAGGCAGTCTGCGGGCAGATAGGGTCTCAGCCTGCGTACTAGATGGAGCTGATAGACTAAGGTTACCAGATGTCCCCATTTCCCGGGGACAGTCCCTGGATTTACACATCATTCCCCTGACAAAATCCATCCATTTAGTAGGAAGTTGGAAAGTGTCCCCAGATTCATTGAAAAAAAATCTGGTAACCTTTTGATAGACAGCTGCCCTGGACAAAGAATTGACCTGCGCCTCCATGGACAGCTGTGAATCCAAAATGACTCCCACCTGGTCCTTCAGGAGCACAGTTACCCCATTCAGGACCAGGGAGTCCCCCACACCTGCCCACACCCTGTCCCCCAAAAACAGTACTTGTCAGGTGTGGTGGAAAAGTTTGTTTGCTGGGCAGGTTGGGTCACCAAGTTATTGTTTTTTCCCTGCCAGCAAACGGTTGACTGGCAACAGCCAGTCTGATTGGCTAGAGTTCTGGGGGAGAGATATGATTGGTCTGGAGAGGTTAGATAGGTTTCAGGAGATACATTCTGAGGAGACTATCCATAGGGAGAGGACAGAGCCTCGCAGCTGGGATAGGGAGACCAGACTGAGGGTCTGGGGAAGGTATCCAGTCAGAGGTGTGATGGGAGGGCTGAGTCTGAACCAGGAGAGACAGATCTGGTTTCTCCCTGGGTGTCAGTCTAGCCAGGAGGGGAGAATTATTCTAGATACTGAAGATTCCCAACTGAGTAACAAGGAGAGAGGGAATCTCCTCAGTCTGTAATACCATTCATAATACCTCAAGTGTGGGATTGTTAAGAGAGGAAAAATGCCCCTCGCTCATGAACCAAAGTATTAAGCTGTGAAGGAAGTGGTATAGAATTGTATTATCTAAGTGACAGACACTGATTTGAACATTTTACCCTCTTTTCTGGAAACCTGAATATTTATCTACCTGAAGTGTGCCAACTGATGTTTAGTAACTGAAGTTTAAGAAGAGTTGTACCTATAATATTGTGTTTAAGCCTGAGACATCTTAAAGTAAAAGTAACTAGGTTGAATTCTGCCTGAAAGAACTCATTTCCTGACCCACTTTTTGTCATAAACTTCCTTTGTTTAATAAAACTTTTCATGTTTGTTTGATCCACCCCTGCCTGGGACTCTAAATCATTATGTTTTTCCTCACACAAGTTCCCCACTAGATAATCTGGGGTAAATTGTAGAAATTTGTGTAATTGGTGTACTGTGAGGTGGTCACACTATATTTAATTGAGGGCTGGCCCAAAGGAGCCAGGGTGAGAAAGTGCCTTTGCACCATCTCATATTAATTGGTGGCAGCATCATGATATGAAGTTAAAACCCACACAGAAACGTACCCACAGATACAGAACAACCAGTTTCATAAAGTATTGAGGTTATTTTATTAAAAGAAGAAAACTTTTCTGTCAGAAAATGGCCAACAATCTACAAGCAAAAGAAACTCGGGGTGACACAATGCAGGGAGATGCAGCATCTGAGGGCAACCCTGAAATAGAAAGGATGAGGCTAAGACCTTGATGGCAGAAAGTGAGGAGGAATTAAAGAACCTTTTAATGAGGGTGAAAGAGGAGAGCGCAAAATATGGTCTGAAGCTCAACATCAAAAAAACGAAGATCATGGCCACTGGGCCCATCACCTCCTGGCAAATAGAAGGGGAAGAAATGGAGGCAGTGAGAGATTTTACTTTCTTGGGCTCCATGATCACTGCAGATGGTGACAGCAGTCACGAAATTAAAAGACGCCTGCTCCTTGGGAGAAAGGCGATGGCAAACCTAGACAACATCTTAAAAAACAGAGACATCACCTTGCCAACAAAGGTCAGTATAGTAAAAGCCATGGTTGTGATGTATGGAAGTGAGAGCTGGACCATAAAGAAGGCTGATCGCCAAAAAATTGATGCTTTTGAACTGTGGTGCTGGAGGAGACTCTTGAGAGTCCCATGGACTGCAAGAAGATCAAACGTATCCATTCTTAAGGAAATCAGCCCTGAGTGCTCACTGGAAGGACAGATCCTGAAGCTGAGGCTCCAATACTTTGGCCACCTCATGAGAAGAGAAGACTCCCTGGAAAAGACCCTAATGTTGGGAAAGATTGAGGGTACAAGAAGAAGGGGACGACAGAGGACAAGACAGAGGACAAGACGAGACAGCGTTCTCAAAGCTACCAATATGAGTCTGACCAAACTGCGGGAGGCAGTGGAAGATAGGAATGCCTGGCGTGCTCTGGTCCATGGGGTAACGAAGAGTCGGACACGACTAAACGACTAAACAACAACAACGTTGAAGCAGAGAAAGAAAGGACCAAGGCAAAATTAGCAGCTGAACAGGCCAGAATCGCAGCTGACATTCAGTTAGCACAGATACAGTTTGAGAGAAATATGGCAGAGAGAGAGAGAGCAGATTAGCTCATGTGGAAAACGAAAGACCAGATTAGCCCAAGAAGAAAGAGACAGGGAGGCAAAGATGACCCATGAAAAAGACATGTTTCTTTTAAGAATGGAGGAAATGAAGCTGAGAGCAGAACTGCCACATCCATTGGTGGGGGTTGGAGACTTTACCTCAGCTAATGTCAAGAGATTTCCTAAGTACGTCAAAGGTGATGATGGACAGGCATTCCTGTTTAGTTTTGAACGGACCTGTAAGGACTTAAATATTCCTGAGGAAAACTGGATGCTGTATTTATGCCCACAGATATGTGGAACTTTGAGTGAAATATATTTAAGAGAAGATGAAACCTCTGATTACCTCACATTCAAAGAAAGAGTGAAAGTGCAATTTTGTTTAACTGCAGAGCAAAGTAGAAAAGCCTTTTGTGACATTAAAAGAATGGAGCCAGGGTGAGAAAGTGCTGTTGCACCGTCTCAACAGGATTCAACCTCAATCTGTTAGCCGCCATCCATCCTCCAAACACCTCCAGATACTCACACAGGACCTTCACCACCTTCACTGGTTCTGATTTAAAAGAGAGGTAGAGCTGGGTACCATCTGCATACTGATGAACACCCAGCCCAAACCCCCAGATGATCTCTCCCAGCAGCTTCATATAGATGTTAAAAAGCATGGGGAGGGGAGGACGGAACCCTGAGGTACCCCACAAGTGAGAGCCCAGGGGTCTGAACACTCATCCCCCACCACCACTTTTTGAACACGGCCCAGGAGGAAGGAGAGGAACCACTGTATAACAATGCCCCCAGCTCCTCTAGCCAGTCCAGAAGAATGTCATGGTCGAGAAATCCAGCAGAACTAGGAAACATCTAGACAACAGATCAGCTAGACAAACAGCTAAACAACAGATCATTGACCAGCACGACCAAGGCAGTTTCAGTCCCATGGTGAGGCCTGAATCCCAATTGGAAGGGATCCAAATGGTCCATATCCTCCAGGTGTGCTTGGAGTTGTTCAGCAACTACCCACTCAATCACTTTGCCCACGAATCGAAGATTTCAGACTGGGCAATAGTTGGCCATATTGTTGTTGTTGTTGTTTAGTCGTGTCCGACTCTTCGTGACCCCATGGACCAGAGCATGCCAGTCACTCCTGTCTTTCACTGCCTCCCGCAGCTTGGTCAAACTCATGCTTGTAGCTTCGAGAACACTGTCCAACCATCTCATCTCCTTGTGCCCTCAATTTTCCCAACATCAGGATCTTTTCCAGGGAGTCTTCTCTTCTCATGATGTGGCCGAAGTATTGGAGCCTGAGATCAGGATCTGTCCTTCCAGTGAGCACTCAGGGCTGAGGTTTGATCTACTTGCAGTCCATGGGACTCTCAAGAGTCTCCTCCAGCACCATAATTCAAAAGCATCAATTCTTCGGCGATCAGCCTTCTTTATGGTCCAGCTCTCACTTCCATACATCACTACTGGGAAAACCAGCTTTAACTATACTGACCTTTGTTGGCAAGGTGATGTCTCAGCTTTTTAAGATGCTGTCTAGGTTTATCATCGCTTTTCTCCCAAGAAGCAGGCGTCTTTTAATTTCGTGACTGCTGTCACCATCTGCAGTGATCATGGAGCCCAAGAAAGTAAAATCTCTCCCTGCCTCTATTTCTTCCCCTTCTATTAGCCAGGAGGTGGCTACCCAGTGGCCATGATCTTCGTTTTTTTGATGTTGAGCTTCAGACCATATTTTGCGCTCTCCTCTTTCACCCTCATTAAAAGGTTCTTTAATTCATCCTCACTTTCTGCCATCAAGGTTGTGTCATCTGCATATCTGAGGTTATTGATATTTCTTCCAGCAACTTGCCATAGTTTGCTGTGGTCAGTCAAAGGCTTTTGCATAGTCAATGAAGCAGAAGTAGATGTCTTTCTGGAACTCTCTAGCTTTCTCCATAATCCAGCGCATGTTTGCATTTTGGTCTCTGGTTCCTCTGCCCCTTCAAAATCCAGCTTGGACTTCTGGGAGTTCTCCGTCCACATATTGCTTAAGCCTGCCTTGTAGAATTTTAAGCATAACCTTGCTAGCGTGTGAAATGAGTGCAATTGTGTGGTAGTTGGAGCATTCTTTGGCATTGCCCTTCTTTGGGATTGGGATGTATACTTGTCAGGGGTTCAGGAGCAGAGGCAAGGGCAAGGGAGGAAACAGAGAGCGAGGGGGAGGAGGCAGAAGAAAAGATGAGTGATGACGACGACCCGAGATCTCCGAGTCTTTCCAGTGAATCAGAAGATTCACAGAAAGGAGCACCAGTGGCCAGGGCAAGGGGGGAGCCTAGGGGGACACCCCAGGAAGATAGAGCCAGAGGGGACTCAGAGGGGAGCAGTTGGAAATCGGGACCAGCGTCACCGCCAGAGAGCAGGGAAGAGGAAGGGCGCCAGGGATCAAGCGCTGGCAGCTCACAACAGGGGGGAGGGCACGAGTCCATCGGGGAGCGAAGAAACGGTCAGACGGAAGGTGGAAGGTTGGGCGCGCGTGCCAAGTTCAAATGCACAGGAAGGTGGCGCAGTAGGCAGCCCGGAAAGGGAGCCAGGTCCTAAAGCCCGCCGAAAGGAGGGAGAAGAGTCAGGGGGGTCAGCGTCAGCGTCAGAGGAATCCCGGAAGGAAGAGACCCCGGGGGGCAGAGGGACCCAGAGAAGAACAGTCAGGCGGAAAAGGTGGAGCAGGGCTAGGATATTAAGTTGGTGTACAAGGGGCGGAGACTCAGACGGAGCTTCACCGATCTAACCATTAGACGTAGGGTTGCACGCAGCAGCTTGAGAATGGAAACTGTAACTCAATAAAGACTTTTATTTAATGATCGCTGGCTAGCGTGATCCTCTGTGAGCTAGGATCTGGAAGCAACTCTGACAATACTGATCTTCTCCAATCCTCTGGCCACTGCTGAGTTTTCCAAACTTGCTGGCATATTGAGTGTAGCACCTTAACAGCATCATCTTTTAAAATTTTAAATAGTTCAGCTGGAATATCATCACTTCCACTGGCCTTGTTATTTGCAGTGCTTTCTAAGGCCCATTTGACTTCACTCTCCAGGATGTCTGGCTCAAGGTCAGCAACCACACTACCTGGGGTGTATGAGACGTCCATATCTTTCTGATATAATTCCTCTGTGTATTCTTGCCACCTCTTCTTGATGTCTTCTGCTTCTGTTAGGTCCTTACCACTTTTGTCCTTTATTATGGTAATCTTTGTACGAAATGTTCCTTTCATATCTCCAATTTTCTTGAACAAATCTCTGGTTTTTCCCATTCTATTGTTTTCCTCTATTTCTTTGCATTGCTCATTTAAGAAGGCCTCCTTGCCTCTCCTTGCTATTTTTTGGAAATCTGCATTCAATTTCCTGTATCTTTCACTATCTCCCTCACAATTTGCTTGCCTTCTCTCCCCCGCTATTTGTAAGGCCTCGTTGGACAGCCACTTTGCCTTCTTGCATTTCCTTTTCATTGGGATGGTTTTCATTGCTGCCTCCTGTATAATGTAACAAGCCTCCATCCATAGTTTCTTCAGGCACTATGTCTAAATCTAAATCTTTAAACCTGTTTCTCACTTCCACTGTGTATTCACAAGGGATTTGATTTAGATTGTATCTTACTGGCCCAGTGGTTTTTCCTACTTTCTTCAGTTTAAGCTTGAATTTTGCTATAAGTTGCTGATGATCTGAGCCACAGTCAGCTCCAGGTCTTGTTTTTGCTGACTGTATAGAGCTACTCTATCGTTGGCTGCAGAGAATATAATCAATCTGATTTCGATGCTGCCCATCTGGTGATGTCCATGTGTAGAGTCGTCTCTTGTGTTGTTGGAAAAGAGTGTTTGTGATGACCAGCTTGTTCTCTTGGCCATATTAGCCGGATCCAAAGAAGTTTTTTTAAAGAAACGGTTTAATAACCATCTCTTTCAGCAGGTCTGGGAAGGGGCCTTCTCTGGCCAAAATTTGGGTCTAGGCTGCTCTTCTAGACAAGTAGAATGTTGCTGTTGTTGCTGTTAATTTTGTGTATGAATTGCTTCCTGATACAAATTTAGGCAATGCTGAAGATGCACCTCTTTACTTGACCTTTGACACCTGTGTGTTTTCAGGGCCCACCATATCCTTGTGAATGTAATATGTTTTAACTGTTTTTATTTCTGATTTTAAAATTGTTGTAATTCACACTTAAATCTGCTGGTGAAGGGTGGGTAATATATAAATAAATAATAATAATACTAAATCATAGGTCCATTCTGTCCAATTGTCCCCTTCTATCCCATGGCATAGGTTTTGTATACTTTTTGCGTACGTTTTGTATGTAAAATACACTTTCAAAGCATTCACCATTAAAATATGCATTTTGTTTGCATCCTTTATAAAAATATATATTTCTCTACACAGTTTTTGAGGACTGCAGAAAGTGAAGAAGTTGAATTCCAACTAGAGGTTGTGTTCACACACACAGTTGGGAGTTTCTGATCAGGTTGGTCCACTCCAAAAAGCAGGCTAAATGAATTCCTCGCATCCCTAGTTAAAATGCCTCTTAAATAAATATAAACAATTTCATGAAACATTCAGATACAGTATCTATCCTACTGAGTTATTAATGCTGATTGTTTAAACTTAAAAAAACCTAACAAGAACTTGCTGCTGCATAAATGAATTAATGGCTGTTTGTTATTTAATATAATTACCAGAGTGAGGATATGCATAAATTTAATGCCTGCAATATTTCTTTTCTAATATGTAGTTTATGTCTACATTGTTTCAAATATGCATATTGATATGTTACACTACAAGCCTAAACCATGCTGAAAACTGGCTGATGGGGTTTCAGATGACACAGAAGTGTTCTCCAAGATACCAAGAGAGGATCTGCCATTGGGCCGGCATCTGCCCTAAAGACCCCTGGTATACCTGTGGAAAGTTCCACAGGCAGGCGTGCCAGCTTGGCCCTGCGACCATGGGTGCCTGGGGCCATGGGTGCCACGCAGTGTCATTTAGAATGAGGAAACCTGTAGAGCCTGAGGGTGCCATTCCTTTCTAGGCAGCCTCTAGGCCATGGGTCTGTGGTTTGTGGGGGTCAGATGATGGAGCAGTGGATATGAAAACAATACACCTCGAATTACAAATGGCTCATGTTACAAATGCTTCAGGTTACAAACTCCACTAACCTGGAAGAGTTACCTTGAGTTGAGAACTTTGCCCCAGGATGAGAACAGAAATGGTGTGCCAGCGGCGCAGCAGCAGTTAGAGGCCCCATTAGCGAAAGCACGCCTCTAGTTAAGAACAGTTTCAGGTTAAGAACAGACCTCCAGAACGAATTAAGTTCGTAACTAGAGGTACCATTGTACTACCTCTGTACACACTAGGCTAGTTCCCATACATACTCACACTCCCCTTTCTATCCTCATCCAGGCAGCCAAGAAGCACCATAAGAGTTCAAGGACACATTCTAGGCAGGCAGAAATGCTGGCATGCTCTCCTACATTTCACTGATGAAAATAGGGACCGTCTATTCCATCACCACCATCATCATTTTATTATTTTATTATTTATACCTTGCTCATCCAGCAGGGTTGTGCTAGCCACCACATATATAAAAACATAATAAAACATTAAATATTTTTTTAAACTTCCCTATACAGGGCTGCCTTCAGATGCCTTCTAAAGGTTGTATAGTTACTTGTCTCCTTGGCTTGGGGGTTGCATAACTCCAGTGCTTTTATTCTTAAAAAATGTTTAGGTGTACTCTCATTTTCCTACTCATATTGAAATACTGCCCCTCAATGAGGCCAAACTTAGATTCACAAAATGTTTAGGGGTATGCCTACCCCTGCTTCCCCCCCAGAAAAAACCCACTGCATAACTCCATATCCTCCAACATTTCTCCAGTGAAAATAGGGACGTCCTTAGGAAAAGCAGGACATTCTGGGATCAAATTATAAACTGAGACAGCTTCTGTAAATCCAGTACAGTCCCTGGAAAATAGGGACACTTGGAGGGTCTGCACTGTTGCACGTAAAATGGGGATGTGGCCTGGCAAGAGTCTCAAGGGCCAATCACATTCAGCACCTGGGCCTACAGTTCTGCATCCCTGTTTTAGAAGTACAGAAACACCTGCCTTCCTTTATATCCGATCGCCTGACTGTGAGCAGGTGCCTCCTGCACCTTACTGCTCCGCTTCCCTCATTAAGGTATTATTTCTCAGCCTTTCCCGCAGTTCTTCAAGGAATCAGCTCACAGAGCACAGCTAAGGGAGGGCTTTTTTATTTTAAATGGTCCCAAGGTGACTGCATTTAATGGTGAAGCTGTCCCTGCAGGCAAGCAGCTGCGCAGGGGCCTTTTACAAGCCTGGTTGTAAGGCGTGAGCTGTGTGAGGAATGCCTGTTTTCCATGGAGATGACATATTTCATTTTAAGCCTTATGTTGATTTAGGGGAGTAACTAAAGCTTTGTTGCACAAGGTTAAGAAGAGCAATTGCATAATGATATTTCCAGAGCAACTGCAGGCAAAGAGGAACTCATGGGACCATGGGACCAGGAGGGGGGGAGCAGCTGCCCCCGAAATCAAGTAACTTACCTAAATCAAGTAAATGAACTGACCAACTGTGTCACACATAACTCAGTAAAGCCCCCCCTCAATGAGAAGAGCCAGTTTGCTCCAGTCTGTAAGCCTTAGTAGGGATAGGAAATGGCTTTTGTAATTAGAGTGGCAAATGACAGTTCCCTATCTGAAGGATTCAAGTCCAGGTTAAAGATAAAGAACCGTAAGAACGGAATGCAGGAGGTGCCCTAAAGCTGCCCACCAAACAGCCCCAGGACAGCTGTGTGACCTGGTGATACTTCTCCAAGATAAGATGGATTGTATGTTTGTTTAAAGGTAAAGGGACCCCTGACCATTAGGTCCAGTTGTGGCCGACTCTGGGGGGATTTCAGGGGGAGAGATGAAGTCTGCAATCCTGCTAGGGTGATCACTTGCACATGTCAAGAAGAAGGAAAAAAGAGGACAAAAGATCTGCGAAATCTTGCATTAAAAATTAGCATAAAAATTGCATTTGCTAATGTATATAGATGGAAGTCAATTTAGAAGGAATGTCTTTAATTTAAATGCAAATGCAACATCTCACCATAGTGAAGAAGGCTATGACCAGGTGATCTGTGTGCCTGCTCAGTCTGCTGTTCCACTACTCTTACGCAGCATCACTTACAAGTAAATAAGTGGACCTAAAATAAATGGACTCACACTGTTGGCCCTATTTAGTCTCATCCACACTTACCTTTCACCCTGCACTTTCTAGCTCTGCCCTTTAAAGTGCCATATTGCTCCTTTTTTCCTTTACTGCTGAATCGGAACAAGTGGCAATTCAGGTTTTCCACTGCTCCAATTCAGCAGTAAAGAGAGGGTTTTCACGGGGAAAGTGCAATGTACTTGGACAGCACCTGTGCCTAGAAACATGGCACAAAAGGGAGTCTGGATGAGCCCTAAGGGTCCTTCAAATTTTAAATGTGGGGGAGAGATATGCGCCTCAGCTGATCAAACACTTGGGAAGCAATGTGTTAATTTGTTGAGCAAAGTCACATTGGCAAGCCTCAAGGGATCTTATCATGAAAGTAAGGCTCATATAATGGTTTCTAAGATTTGGATGGCTCACAGAGAGTTTCAGAATCTATCGCCTGCATTTCTCAAGAGCAGTACAGCCACTCCATGAGGTCACACAAACAAAGCCCTTCCCCTCACCTTCCCCTATGACTCAGCATAGCCTGCGTGTGACCAACTGGTCTAACCCAACATAAACCACTTCATGGTGGTTTGCAACTGTGGCCTGAGGTGAGAGACTCCAGTAAACAGAAATGTTTCTACACACATTCCCTGAGGGAGGTCAGAACCAGAAAAGAAAAGTTGAAGTTTGGGGGTGGGAGGGAAGCATAGGAACACAGGAAGCTGCCCTACACTAAATCTATCTAGCTCAGTATTGTCTACACCGATTGGAAACAGCTGCCTAGTATAGGAAGGAGTCTTCCTCAGCTATACCTGGAGACGTTAAGGATTGAACCTGTGATCATTGCATGCAAAGCAGATGCTCTCCCATTGAGCTACAGCAACATTAGCATGATGCAACACCCAGGCAGGAGCTTTTGGTCCCTTTTAGGGGAAGCAAACTAAGGAGATGGTTCTGAGCCCAGAGAGGTCAGGGCCGTAGCCAGGGGGTGGCAAGGTGGGCGCCTGCCGGGGCACAGGTAGGGGTTGCAAAATCGGCTGCTGAGACCTTTCGCCAGGCGCCCTGTCCGGCCAGCGCTCCCTGCCTGTAGCCCAGGCAGGACGCGGGAAAGCCCTGGCTGCACCCGTGCCCCTTGACCCTCCTATCAGCCGGGCGCCGCGGCTTGGCTGGCTGGGCAGCCTGGTGGAGCCTTTGCATGCCCCAGCCCAGCTCTGCCTCTCTCAGACCTCGCTTGGGGTCGGGACTGGGAAGCTCCACCAACCTCAGCCCCTAACACTGCCCAGCCCACCTCACTGCCCAACCCCCTGCCCCTCCGTTGTGTAAGTCTCTCGGATGGTGGGAATTCTCCATCAGGGCAGAAGCACCTCCTTACGACAGCGAAGGAAACTCCTCACAGGCTTTCCTGTGTTGGGAAATGGCCAACTGAATGCATTAGGTCAGCTACTCTGGCTACACCCCACAGAGAGGCAATGGTTTTCCTTCACTTTGGGAACAGCCAAAATACGCTCGTTCCCCCTGTAATAAACGAAAATCTGCCCTTATTCTCTTATGGGGGACACAAGAGCCCTTATAGAGTCCTTTGTAGGTTCTCCATTGGTCGGAGGAAAGAACAGAGGCCAACCAGAGATATTGAGAAGCAAAGCAAGGTGTGTCCACCCTCATATAGACATTTTAAATTGCCAGCCCTGGAGTCCAAGCCCACCACCAGAAACACCATATAATAATAATAATAATAATAATAATAATAATAATAATACTTTTTATATATACCCCGCCCTCCCCAGCCAAGGCTGGGCTCAGGGCGGCTAACAAGCAATAGTAAAAACAAGTTGAATGAATACAACTTAAAAACAAGATTAAAATACAACATTAAAATATTGAAACATTAAAATATTAAAATGCAGCCTCATCACAGGAGGAGAAAGGAAAAAGGAAAAAGAAAGGGGGAGGGAATCAAATTGGCTCCAAGCCAAAAGCGAGGTGGAACAACTCTGTCTTACAGGCCCTGCGGAAAGAAATCAGATCCTGCAGGGCCCTGGTCTCATGAGGCAGAGCGTTCCACCAGGCCGGAGCCAGTGTTGAAAAGGCCCTGGCTCTGGTTGAAGCTAATCTAACTTCCTTAGGGCCCGGGACCACTAGGGTGTTGCTATTTATGGACCTTGAGGCTCTCCGTGGGGCATACTGGGAGAGGCGGTCCCGTAGGTACGAGGGTCCTAGGCCGTGAAGGGCTTTAAAGGTCAAAACCAGCACCTTAAATCTGACCCTGTACTCCACCGGGAGCCAGTGCAGCTGGAAAAGCACTGGGTGAATATGCTCCCATTGCAGAGACCCTGTGAGGAGCCTCGCTGCAGTATTCTGCACCCACTGGAGTTTCTGGGACAGCTTCAAGGGCAGCCCCGTGTAGAGCAAATTACAGTAGTCAAGCCTGGAGGTGACCGTCACGTGGGTCACTGTGGCCAGGTCAGGGCGGGAAAGGTAAGATGAGGATGGCAGGACACTAGGAGTGCAGTTAACAAGAGGAAAAGAGAAACTAATATTGGTGGTATTCCCAAATGGAAAAAAACACTGGAGGAAAAGCTATTGGAATATAAAAATGAGGACATGATTCCTATGGGGGACCTCGACGTCAGTAGAACAAGATAGAATGGAAAGGGAGGAAACATCTAAAGAAGGGAAACTTTCAAAATCCTTCTTCCAAATGAAGAAGACTTGAATCTAATTGACACCTGGAGAGATAAACATGTAGAAGAGAGACAATATGCATACTGTCAAGGCTGCCTCAGGTCTCAGCTCACAAAAGACCAACGCCAAGTTCTTCTTATATACAAAAGCGTTTGTCAGGGGTTCAGGAGCAGAGGCAAGGGCAAGGGAGGAAACAGAGAGCGAGGGAGAGGAGGCAGAAGAAAAGATGAGTGATGACGACGACCCGAGATCTCCGAGTCTTTCCAGTGAATCAGAAGATTCACAGAAAGGAGCACCAGTGGCCAGGGCAAGGGGGGAGCCTAGGGGGACACCCCAGGAAGATAGAGCCAGAGGGGACTCAGAGGGGAGCAGTTGGAAATCAGGACCAGCGTCACCGCCAGAGAGCAGGGAAGAGGAAGGGCGCCAGGGATCAAGCGCTGGCAGCTCACAACAGGGGGGAGGGCACGAGTCAGGAGTGGCCACACCTCCATCGGGGAGCGAAGAAACGGTCAGACGGAAGGTGGAAGGTTGGGCGCGCGTGCCAAGTTCAAATGCACAGGAAGGTGGCGCAGTAGGCAGCCCGGAAAGGGAGCCAGGTCCTAAAGCCCGCCGAAAGGAGGGAGAAGAGTCAGGGGGGTCAGCGTCAGCGTCAGAGGAATCCCGGAAGGAAGAGACCCCGGGGGGCAGAGGGACCCAGAGAAGAACAGTCAGGCGGAAAAGGTGGAGCAAGGCTAGGATATTAAGTTGGTGTACAAGGGGCGGAGACTCAGATGGGGCTTCGCCGATCTAACCATGAGACGTAGAGTTGCACGCAGCAGCTTGAGAATGGAAACTGTAACTCAATAAAGACTTTTATTTAATGATCGCTGGCTAGCGTGATCCTCTGTGAGCTAGGATCTGGAAGCAGCTCTGACAGTAAGCCCCATCCCATAATTGTGGGCATCTACGTCCTCGCGGAGAGGAGAGAAAGCGGGTGCCTACTAGCGAGCTCACGAACGGCAGACAACATGACGGCCGAACAGCAGATAGTGGAACTCAGAGAAGCAGTGTCACGACTGAATGCCGAGGCTCTTGCATCCAGGAAGAGAGAGGAGGACGCAGCTGCCGCCTACAGGGATCTCCAGGTCAGGTTGGAAGTGCTTACGAAGCAAGGGCAACTGACACCCAAACCGGAGGGGATTGGGTTGGGGAGACGAACAGGCGGTCTGGTCTCTCACTTCGATGGGAATTTGCAACAGTACCCCAACTTTAGAGCAGATGTAATGTGTGCACTGCAACTGCTGAACAAAGACTTTAGAGATGAGCAAGAGAAGGTGGGATTCATCATGTCCCATTTGCATGGAGATGCTAAAGCATGGCTGCGCAATTTGTGGAGAGATAAGGATCCGGCGCTCCAAAATGCGGATGCCTTTATTAAAGCGATGGATGGGTGCTTTTTATCAAGCATTGACGTGGATCTTGCTCGGCAGGAGATACATGGACTGAAGCAAGGGAGGGCCAGCGTAAGGCAGTACCATGCCCGCTTTTTCGCTTTGGTCAGTGCCCTGGAATGGGACAGAGATTCGGCTCCTGTAAGAGACCTGTTTTGGGAGGGATTGCACGGCTCGGTTAAAGATGAAATTGCGAGGGGGGAGAGACCCCGGACCACGCAGGAGATCGTTCAGAGGGCGCTGGCGGTGGGGGTGCGGCTGGAAGGACGTCCGTGGAGCAGGGACGAAGGGCGTGGAGGGCGCGAACCAGCCAGGGGCTCCTCCTTCCTTCCCAGAGAAGCAGCGCGTGCGCAATCCACGCCTCCGCCAGGAGGAGGAGCGGAACCTATGGAGGTTGGAGGTGCAAGGGCTCAGTCAGCAGCCAGAGCCCTAGCACCGGCAGCAGTGAAAGCGAAGCCTCCTAGAGGGAACAGGAAGTGTTACATCTGCGATGATCCACAGCATATGGCGAAAGAGTGTCCCCAGAGGCTCCACAAGCACACTGCAGCCTCAGCAATGGTAACTGCAGCAACGCAGCAAGGACAACCACAGCAGGGAAACGAAGGAGTCTGGTTGGAAGAAGAGGCACTGGGGCCCAGCCAGACGTGTCAGTGAAGCAGTCCCCAGAGATTTTACAGCCCATGGACCCCCTCCCGCCCAAACCGGTAGTGAAGCTCACCGCGTCGCTCCAGCTGCCCAATGGAATCACCATGGACGTGCCGATCACCATTGACTCCGGAAGCAATGCGGACTTTATAGGGCAGGACTTTGTCGACCGGCATGCTATACAGTTGCTGCCTGCCACGCTGCCCCTGCAGGTTGTCACGGTGGATGGCAGGGAGCTGCTAGGGGGGCAAGTGGTGAAGCAGACGCCACCAATGGTGATGCAACTTGGGAATCACAGGGAAATCATCAGCTTCAATGTCACTCAACTATCGGACACGCCCATTGTATTGGGCATGAGTTGGCTGGACAAGCACAGCCCGACGCTGGCTTGGTACCAGAGGCAGCTGACCTTCGGCTCTTCCTTTTGCGCTGAACACTGCATCGTGCCCAGGCAGGAAGGAGGGGAAGAGGAGTCACAGCTGCAGCTAGGCACGCTGCAAGCGGTTCCCCACAAGTACGCAGAATTTTTGGAGGTTTTCTGCGAGAAAGAGGCAGACAGGCTACCCCCCCACAGACCATATGACTGCAAAATTGACCTGCTGCCGGGGGCGGCGCTGCCCAAAGGGAAGCTGTATTCCATGTCTGAGGACGAACTGCAGGAACTCAAAGAGTTCATAGATCATAATTTGGAGCGCGGTTTCATCCGAGAGTCCAAGGCAGTGGGGGGCAGTCCGGTATTCTTTGTTAAGAAGCGGGACACGCCCCAAAAAAGACTTGTAGTGGACTTTCGCATCTTGAACAGTGTGACCAAGCCATCGGACTTCCCCATGCCCCGAATCGACGACCTCCTCGCAAAGGTACGGAAGGGCAGAGTGTTCACCAAGTTGGACCTGCGAGGGGCATACAACCTCATTCGCATGCGGGAGGGAGATGAGTGGAAGACAGCCATGTTCACGCCCCTGGGCACCTACGAATATAGAGTTATGCCTTTTGGATTGCAAAATGGCTCCCACGTTTTTCAAGCTTTCATGCATCACGTGTTGGCGGGGCTCCTCTACAAGACGTGCGTCTGTTTCTTGGATGACATCCTGATCTTTTCGGAATCGCAGCAGGAGCATGACAGACACGTCAAGGAAGTGCTGAGCAGGCTACAGCAACATAGGCTTTACGCCAAGCTGGAGAAGTGCCAATTCGACGTGACCGAGGTGGATTTCCTGGGCTACAAGTTGTCTGATAAAGGGCTCGCCATGGACAGCGCCAAGGTCCGAGCAGTGTTGGATTGGAAAAGCCCACGCAACCGGAAGGAGGTCCAACGGTTTGTCGGCTTCGCGAACTTCTATCGCAAGTTTATCAAAGGCTTTGCGATGCAGACAGCGGCCATCACGGACACGCTCAGCTCCAAGAAAAAGAAGTTCATCTGGACAGAGCAGGCGGAGCAGTCCTTTCAGGCACTCAAGCGTCTCTTCGCGTCGGAAGAGCAGCTGCTTCATGTCAACCCCAGCAGGCCGATGAGGGTGGAGACAGACGCTTCGGACAGAGCCGTGGGAGCAGTCCTGCTGCAGAAAGACCCGCAGGGGGTTTGGAGGCCGGGAGCGTTTTACTCAAGGAAGCTCAGCAAGTCCGAACAGAACTACACCATCTGGGACAGGGAGTTGCTGGCCATTCATGCAGCGTTCAAAGCGTGGAGGCACTTCCTGATCGGCGCCAAGCACACGGTGCAGGTCTGCACGGACCACAAGAATCTAGAGCACTGGCGCACGGCACAGTTCCTGAACCAGAGGCAGATACGTTGGGCTGAGTTCTTTGCGAATTTCGACTTCCGAATAGAGTATGTCCCGGGGGACACCAACATCATGGCGGATGCTCTCTCCCGTAAGCCACAGTATCTGGAGGAGGCAACGCCAGCGGCCGCCATGCACATCTTCGCACCGACAGTGTGGGCGTGCGCGGCGGCAACAGTTGACCTGGATGCGGTGCGACGAGCGTTGCAGGATGACTCCTTCGCGCAAGCAAAGATGGCAGAGGTGCACAGGGGCACGGCAGCGACCGACGAGTTCCAGCTGCGAGATGGTTTGCTCATCCGTAAAGGGGCCATCTACGTGCCGGGAGACGAACTTCGCGCCAAGGTACTGCAGCAGCTGCACGACGCGCCCACTGCCGGGCACTTTGGCAAGGAGAAGACGGTGGAATTAGTAGCCAGAGACTTCTGGTGGCCCGGAATGAGAGGGGAAGTCGCGGACTACGTGGCGAGGTGTGACACCTGCCAGAGGTCCAAACCAGTGCACAGACCGCCGGCCGGACTGCTGGAACCGCTGCAAACTCCGTTCGAGCCATGGGAGAGAGTGGCCCTGGACTTTGTCACGGATCTGCCCAGCTCGAGGGGCAAGACGGCTGTGCTGGTGGTGGTGGATTTGTTCTCCAAGATGGCACATTTCATTCCGTGTGCGAAGGTGGCCACGGCGGAACAAACCGCCAAACTGTTCATAGACCACGTGTTC
>NW_028293337.1:0-93917 GCF_964106645.2 Podarcis pityusensis
TTGTGACCCCGGGGCTTAGGGATTTTTTCAAAAAAATCTTTTTCCGCCGGTCAAGTTTTCAAGGGCTGATTTCTTGTCCTGTGATAAAAAGCCTTCTGTTTCGAATGCCAAAGCTTTCAGGGGAGCATTTGCAAGCGTTTGGCACCATTTTTGAGTGAATTGCCAAAAGTTAGATTTTTGCTGAAATTGTGACCCCGGGGCTTAGGGATTTTTTCAAAAAAATCTTTTTCCGCCGGTCAAGTTTTCAAGGGCTGATTTCTTGTCCTGTGAGAAAAAGCTTTCTGTTTCCATCGCCAAAGCTTTCAGGGGAGCATTTGCAAGCGTTTGGCACCATTTTTGAGTGAATTGCCAAAAGTCAGATTTTTGCTGAAATTGTGACCCCGGGGCTTAGGGATTTCCTCAAAAAACTCTTTTTTCGCCGGTCAAGTTTTCAAGGGCTGATTTCTTATCCTGTGATAAAAAGACTTCTGTTTCCATCGCCAAAGCTTTCAGGTGAGCATTTGCAAGCGTTTGGCACCATTTTTGAGTGAATTGCCAAAAGTCAGATTTTTGCTGAAATTGTGACCCCGGGGCTTAGGGATTTTTTCAAAAAAATCTTTTTCCGCCGGTCAAGTTTTCAAGGGCTGATTTCTTGTCCTGTGATAAAAAGCCTTCTGTTTCGACTGCCAAAGCATTCAAGGTAGCATTTGCAAGCGTTTGGCACCATTTTTGAGTGAATTGCCAAAAGTCAGATTTTAGCTGAAATTGTGACCCCGGGGCTTAGGGATTTTTTCAAAAAAATCTTTTTCCGCCGGTCAAGTTTTCAAGGGCTGATTTCTTGTCCTGTCATAAAAAGCCTTCTGTTTCGACTGCCAAACCTTTCAGGGGAGCATTTGCCAGCGTTTGGCACCATTTTTGAGTGAATTGCCAAAAGTCAGATTTTTGCTGAAATTGTGACCCCGGGGCTTAGGGATTTTTTCAAAAAAAATCTTTTTCCGCCGGTCAAGTTTTCAAGGGCTGATTTCTTGTCCTGTGATAAAAAGCCTTCTGTTTCGACTGCCAAAGCTTTCAGGGGAGCATTTGCAAGCGTTTGGCACCATTTTTGAGTGAATTGCCAAAAGATTTTTGCTGAAATTGTGACCCCGGGGCTTAGGGATTTTTTCAAAAAAATCTTTTTCCGCCGGTCAAGTTTTCAAGGGCTGATTTCTTGTCCTGTGATAAAAAGCCTTCTGTTTCGACTGCCAAAGCTTTCAGGGGAGCATTTGCAAGCGTTTGGCACCATTTTTGAGTGAATTGCCAAAAGTCAGATTTTTGCTGAAATTGTGACCCCGGGGCTTAGGGATTTTTTCAAAAAAATCTTTTTCCGCCAGTCAAGTTTTCAAGGGCTGATTTCTTGTCCTGTGATAAAAAGCCTTCTGTTTCGACTGCCAAAGCTTTCAGGGGAGCATTTGCAAGCGTTTGGCACCATTTTTGAGTGAATTGCCAAAAGTCAGATTTTTGCTGAAATTGTGACCCCGGGGCTTAGGGATTTCTTCAAAAAAATCTTTTTCCGCCAGTTAAGTTGTCGAGGGCTGATTTTTTGTCATGTGAGAAAAAGCTTTCTGTTTCCATCGCCAAAGCTTTCAGGGGAGCATTTGCAAGCGTTTGGCACCATTTTTGAGTGAATTGCCAAAAGTCAGATTTTTGCTGAAATTGTGACCTCGGGGCTTAGGGATTTCCTCAAAAAAATCTTTTTCCGCCAGTTAAGTTGTCGAGGGCTGATTTTTTGTCATGTGAGAAAAAGCTTTCTGTTTCCATCGCCAAAGCTTTCAGGGGAGCATTTGCAAGCGTTTGGCACCATTTTTGAGTGAATTGCCAAAAGTCAGATTTTTGCTGAAATTGTGACCCCGGGGCTTAGGGATTTTTTCAAAAAAATCTTTTTCCGCCGGTCAAGTTTTCAAGGGCTGATTTCTTGTCCTGTGATAAAAAGCCTTCTGTTTCGACTGCCAAAGCTTTCAGGGGAGCATTTGCAAGCGTTTGGCACCATTTTTGAGTGAATTGCCAAAAGTCAGATTTTTGCTGAAATTGTGACCCCGGGGCTTAGGGATTTTTTCAAAAAAATCTTTTTCCACCGGTCAAGTTTTCAAGGGCTGATTTCTTGTCCTGTGAGAAAAAGCTTTCTGTTTCCATCGCCAAAGCTTTCAGGGGAGCATTTGCAAGCGTTTGGCAACATTTTTGAGTGAATTGCCAAAAGTCAGATTTTAGCTGAAATTGTGACCCCGGGGCTTAGGGATTTCCTCAAAAAACTCTTTTTTCGCCGGTCAAGTTTTCAAGGGTTGATTTCTTATCCTGTGATAAAAAGACTTCTGTTTCCATCGCAAAAGCTTTCAGGTGAGCATTTGCAAGCGTTTGGCACCATTTTTGAGTGAATTGCCAAAAGTCAGATTTTTGCTGAAATTGTGACCCCGGGGCTTAGGGATTTTTTCAAAAAAATCTTTTTCCGCCGGTCAAGTTTTCAAGGGCTGATTTCTTGTCCTGTGATAAAAAGCCTTCTGTTTCGACTGCCAAAGCTTTCAGGGGAGCATTTGCAAGCGTTTGGCACCATTTTTGAGTGAATTGCCAAAAGATTTTTGCTGAAATTGTGACCCCGGGGCTTAGGGATTTTTTCAAAAAAATCTTTTTCCGCCGGTCAAGTTTTCAAGGGCTAATTTCTTGTCCTGTGATAAAAAGCCTTCTGTTTCGACTGCCAAAGCTTTCAGGGGAGCATTTGCAAGCCTTTGGCACCATTTTTGAGTGAATTGCCAAAAGTCAGATTTTTGCTGAAATTGTGACCCCGGGGCTTAGGGATTTTTTCAAAAAAATCTTTTTCCGCCGGTCAAGTTTTCAAGGGTTGATTTCTTATCCTATGAGAAAAAGCTTTCTGTTTCCGTCGCCAAAGCTTTCAGGGGAGCATTTGCAAGCGTTTGGCACCATTTTTGAGTGAATTGCCAAAAGTCAGATTTTTGCTGAAATTGTGACCCCGGGGCTTAGGGATTTTTTCAAAAAAATCTTTTTCCGCCGGTCAAGTTTTCAAGGGCTGATTTCTTGTCCTGTGATAAAAAGGCTTCTGTTTCGACTGCCAAAGCTTTCAGGGGAGCATTTGCAAGCGTTTGGCACCATTTTTGAGTGAATTGCCAAAAGTCAGATTTTTGCTGAAATTGTGACCCCGGGGCTTAGGGATTTTCAAAAAAATCTTTTTCCGCCGGTCAAGTTTTCAAGGGCTGATTTCTTGTCCTGTGATAAAAAGCCTTCTGTTTCGACTGCCAAACCTTTCAGGGGAGCATTTGCAAGCGTTTGGCACCATTTTTGAGTGAATTGCCAAAAGTCAGATTTTTGCTGAAATTGTGACCCCGGGGCTTAGGGATTTTTTCAAAAAAATCTTTTTCCGCCGGTCAAGTTTTCAAGGGCTGATTTCTTCTCCTGTGATAAAAAGCCTTCTGTTTCGACTGCCAAACCTTTCAGGTGAGCATTTGCAAGCGTTTGGCACCATTTTTGAGTGAATTGCCAAAAGTCAGTTTTTTGCTGAAATTGTGACCCCGGGGCTTAGGGATTTTTTCAAAAAAATCTTTTTCCGCCGGTCAAGTTTTCAAGGGCTGATTTCTTGTCCTGTGATAAAAAGCCTTCTGTTTCGACTGCCAAAGCATTCAAGGTAGCATTTGCAAGCGTTTGGCACCATTTTTGAGTGAATTGCCAAAAGTCAGATTTTTGCTGAAATTGTGACCCCGGGGCTTAGGGATTTTTTCAAAAAAATCTTTTTCCGCCGGTCAAGTTTTCAAGGGCTGATTTCTTGTCCTGTGATAAAAAGCCTTCTGTTTCGACTGCCAAAGCTTTCAGGGGAGCATTTGCAAGCGTTTGGCACCATTTTTGAGTGAATAGCCAAAAGTCAGATTTTTGCTGAAATTGTGACCCCGGGGCTTAGGGATTTTCAAAAAAATCTTTTTCCGCCGGTCAAGTTTTCAAGGGCTGATTTCTTGTCCTGTGATAAAAAGACTTCTGTTTCCATCACCAAAGCTTTCAGGGGAGCATTTCTAAGCGTTTGGCACTATTTTTGAGTGAATTGCCAAAAGTCAGATTTTTGCTGAAATTGTGACCCCGGGGCTTAGGGATTTTTTCAAAAAAATCTTTTTCCGCCGGTCAAGTTTTCAAGGGCTGATTTCTTGTCCTGTGATAAAAAGCCTTCTGTTTCGACTGCCAAAGCATTCAAGGTAGCATTTGCAAGCGTTTGGCACCATTTTTGAGTGAATTGCCAAAAGTCAGATTTTTGCTGAAATTGTGACCCCGGGGCTTAGGGATTTTTTCAAAAAAATCTTTTTCCGCCGGTCAAGTTTTCAAGGGCTGATTTCTTCTCCTGTGATAAAAAGCCTTCTGTTTCGACTGCCAAACCTTTCAGGTGAGCATTTGCAAGCGTTTGGCACCATTTTTGAGTGAATTGCCAAAAGTCAGATTTTTGCTGAATTTGTGACCCCGGGTCTTAGGGATTTTTTCAAAAAAATCTTTTTCCGCCGGTCAAGTTTTCAAGGGCTGATTTCTTGTCCTGTGATAAAAAGCCTTCTGTTTCGACTGCCAAAGCTTTCAGGGGAGCATTTGCAAGCGTTTGGCACCATTTTTGAGTGAATAGCCAAAAGTCAGATTTTTGCTGAAATTGTGACCCCGGGACTTAGGGATTTTTTCAAAAAAATCTTTTTCCGCCGGTCAAGTTTTCAAGGGCTGATTTCTTGTCCTGTGATAAAAAGGCTTCTGTTTCGACTGCCAAAGCTTTCATGGGAGCATTTGCAAGCGTTTGGCACCATTTTTGAGTGAATTGCCAAAAGTCAGATTTTTGCTGAAATTGTGACCCCGGGGCTTAGGGATTTTCAAAAAAATCTTTTTCCGCCGGTCAAGTTTTCAAGGGCTGATTTCTTGTCCTGTGATAAAAAGGCTTCTGTTTCGACGGCCAAAGCTTTCAGGGGAGCATTTGCAAGCGTTTGGCACCATTTTTGATTGAATTGCCAAAAGTCAGATTTTTGCTGAAATTGTGACCCCGGGTCTTAGGGATTTTTTCAAAAAAATCTTTTTCCGCCGGTCAAGTTTTCAAGGGCTGATTTCTTGTCCTGTGATAAAAAGCCTTCTGTTTCGACTGCCAAAGCTTTCAGGGGAGCATTTGCAAGCGTTTGGCACCATTTTTGAGTGAATAGCCAAAAGTCAGATTTTTGCTGAAATTGTGACCCCGGGGCTTAGGGATTTTTTCAAAAAAATCTTTTTCCGCCGGTCAAGTTTTCAAGGGCTGATTTCTTGTCCTGTGATAAAAAGGCTTCTGTTTCGACTGCCAAAGCTTTCAGGGGAGCATTTGCAAGCGTTTGGCACCATTTTTGAGTGAATTGCCAAAAGTCAGATTTTTGCTGAAATTGTGACCCCGGGGCTTAGGGATTTTCAAAAAAATCTTTTTCCGCCGGTCAAGTTTTCAAGGGCTGATTTCTTGTCCTGTGATAAAAAGGCTTCTGTTTTGACGGCCAAAGCTTTCAGGGGAGCATTTGCAAGCGTTTGGCACCATTTTTGAGTGAATTGCCAAAAGTCAGATTTTTGCTGAAATTGTGACCCCGGGGCTTAGGGATTTTCAAAAAAATCCTTTTCCGCCGGTCAAGTTTTCAAGGGCTGATTTCTTGTCCTGTGATAAAAAGCCTCCTTTTTCTACTGCCAAACCTTTCAGGGGAGCATTTGCAAGCGTTTGGCACCATTTTTGAGTGAATTGCCAAAAGTCAGATTTTTGCTGAAATTGTGACCCCGGGGCTTAGGGATTTTTTCAAAAAAATCTTTTTCCGCCGGTCAAGTTTTCAAGGGCTGATTTCTTCTCCTGTGATAAAAAGCCTTCTGTTTCAACTGCCAAAGCATTCAAGGTAACATTTGCAAGCGTTTGGCCCCATTTTTGAGTGAATTGCCAAAAGTCAGATTTTTGCTGAAATTGTGACCCCGGGTTTAGGGATTTTTTCAAAAAAATCTTTTTCCGCCCGTCAAGTTTTCAAGGGCTGATTTCTTGTCCTGTGATAAAAAGCCTTCTTTTTCGACTGCCAAACCTTTCAGGGGAGCATTTGCAAGCTTTTGGCACCATTTTTGAGTGAATTGCCAAAAGTCAGATTTTTGCTGAAATTGTGACCCCGGGGCTTAGGGATTTTTTCAAAAAAATCTTTTTCCGCCGGTCAAGTTTTCAAGGGCTGATTTCTTGTCCTGTGATAAAAAGGCTTCTGTTTTGACTGCCAAAGCTTTCAGGGGAGCATTTGCAAGCGTTTGGCACCATTTTTGAGTGAATTGCCAAATGTCAGATTTTTGCTGAAATTGTGACCCCGGGGCTTAGGGATTTTTTCAAAAAAATCTTTTTCCGCCGGTCAAGTTTTCAAGGGCTGATTTCTTCTCCTGTGATAAAAAGCCTTCTGTTTCGACTGCCAAAGCATTCAAGGTAGCATTTGCAAGCGTTTGGCCCCATTTTTGAGTGAATTGCCAAAAGTCAGATTTTTGCTGAAATTGTGACCCCGGGTTTAGGGATTTTTTCAAAAAAATCTTTTTCCGCCGGTCAAGTTTTCAAGGGCTGATTTCTTGTCCTGTGATAAAAAGCCTTCTTTTTCGACTGCCAAAGCTTTCAGGGGAGCATTTGCAAGCGTTTTGCACCATTTTTGAGTGAATTGCCAAAAGTCAGATTTTTGCTGAAATTGTGACCCCGGGGCTTAGGGATTTTGAAAAAAATCTTTTTCCGCCGGTCAAGTTTTCAAGGGCTGATTTCTTGTCCTGTGATAAAAAGCCTTCTTTTTCGACTGCCAAAGCTTTCAGGGGAGCATTTGCAAGCGTTTTGCACCATTTTTGAGTGAATTGCCAAAAGTCAGATTTTTGCTGAAATTGTGACCCCGGGGCTTAGGGATTTTCAAAAAAATCTTTTTCCGCCGGTCAAGTTTTCAAGGGCTAATTTTATCCTGTGATAAAAAGACTTCTTTTTCCATCGCCAAAGCTTTCAGGTGAGCATTTGCAAGCGTTTGGCACCATTTTTGAGTGAATTGCCAAAAGTCAGATTTTAGCTGAAATTGTGACCCCGGGGCTTAGGGATTTTTTCAAAAAAATCTTTTTCCGCCGGTCAAGTTTTCAAGGGCTGATTTCTTGTCCTGTGATAAAAAGCCTTCTGTTTCGACTGCCAAACCTTTCAGGGGAGCATTTGCAAGCGTTTGGCACCATTTTTGAGTGAATTGCCAAAAGTCAGATTTTTGCTGAAAATGTGACCCCGGGGCTTAGGGATTTTCAAAAAAATATTTTTCCGCCGGTCAAGTTTTCAAGGGCTGATTTCTTGTCCTGTGATAAAAAGGCTTCTGTTTTGACTGCCAAAGCTTTCAGGGGAGCATTTGCAAGTGTTTGGCACCATTTTTGAGTGAATTGCCAAATGTCAGATTTTTGCTGAAATTGTAACCCCGGGGCTTAGGGATTTTTTCAAAAAAATCTTTTTCCGCCGGTCAAGTTTTCAAGGGCTGATTTCTTCTCCTGTGATAAAAAGCCTTCTGTTTCGACTGCCAAAGCATTCAAGGTAGCATTTGCAAGCGTTTGGCCCCATTTTTGAGTGAATTGCCAAAAGTCAGATTTTTGCTGAAATTGTGACCCCGGGTTTAGGGATTTTTTCAAAAAAATCTTTTTCCGCCCGTCAAGTTTTCAAGGGCTGATTTCTTGTCCTCTGATAAAAGGCCTTCTTTTTCGACTGCCAAAGCTTTCAGGGGAGCATTTGCAAGCGTTTTGCACCATTTTTGAGTGAATTGCCAAAAGTCAGATTTTTGCTGAAATTGTGACCCTGGGGCTTAGGGATTTTGAAAAAAATCTTTTTCCGCCGGTCAAGTTTTCAAGGGCTGATTTCTTGTCCTGTGATAAAAAGACTTCTGTTTCCATCGCCAAAGCTTTCAGGGGAGCATTTCCAAGCGTTTGGCACCATTTTTGAGTGAATTGCCAAAAGTCAGATTTTTGCTGAAATTGTGACCCCGGGGCTTAGGGATTTTTTCAAAAAAATCTTTTTCCGCCGGTCAAGTTTTCAAGGGCTGATTTCTTGTCCTGTGATAAAAAGCCTTCTGTTTCGACTGCCAAACCTTTCAGGTGAGCATTTGTAAGCGTTTGACACCATTTTTGAGTGAATTGCCAAAAGTCAGATTTTTGCTGAAATTGTGACCCCGGGGCTTAGGGATTTTCAAAAAAATCTTTTTCCGCCGGTCAAGTTTTCAAGGGCTAATTTCTTATCCTGTGATAAAAAGACTTCTTTTTCCATCGCCAAAGCTTTCAGGTGAGCATTTGCAAGCGTTTGGCACCATTTTTGAGTGAATTGCCAAAAGTCAGATTTTAGCTGAAATTGTGACCCCCGGGGCTTAGGGATATTTTCAAAAAAATCTTTTTCCGCCGGTCAAGTTTTCAAGGGCTGATTTCTTGTCCTGTGATAAAAAGCCTTCTGTTTCGACTGCCAAACCTTTCAGGGGAGCATTTGCAAGCGTTTGGCACCATTTTTGAGTGAATTGCCAAAAGTCAGATTTTTGCTGAAAATGTGACCCCGGGGCTTAGGGATTTTCAAAAAAATCTTTTTCCGCCGGTCAAGTTTTCAAGGGCTGATTTCTTGTCCTGTGATAAAAAGCCTTCTGTTTCGAATGCCAAACCTTTCAGGGGAGCATTTGCAAGCGTTTGGCACCATTTTTGAGTGAATTGCCAAAAGTTAGATTTTTGCTGAAATTGTGACCCCGGGGCTTAGGGATTTTTTCAAAAAAATCTTTTTCCGCCGGTCAAGTTTTCAAGGGCTGATTTCTTGTCCTGTGATAAAAAGCCTTCTGTTTCGACTGCCAAAGCATTCAAGGTAGCATTTGCAAGCGTTTGGCACCATTTCTGAGTGAATTGCCAAAAGTCAGATTTTTGCTGAAATTGTGACCCCGGGGCTTAGGGATTTTCAAAAAAATCTTTTTCCGCCGGTCAAGTTTTCAAGGGCTGATTTCTTGTCCTGTGATAAAAAGCCTTCTGTTTCCATCGCCAAAGCTTTCAGGGGAGCATTTGCAAGCGTTTGGCACCATTTTTGAGTGAATTGCCAAAAGTCAGATTTTTGCTGAAATTGTGACCCCGGGGCTTAGGGATTTTTTCAAAAAAATCTTTTTCCGCCGGTCAAGTTTTCAAGGGCTGATTTCTTGTCCTGTGATAAAAAGCCTTCTGTTTCGACTGCCAAAGCATTCAAGGTAGCATTTGCAAGCGTTTGGCACCATTTCTGAGTGAATTGCCAAAAGTCAGATTTTTGCTGAAATTGTGACCCCGGGGCTTAGGGATTTTTTCCAAAAAATCTTTTTCTGCCGGTCAAGTTTTCAAGGGCTGATTTCTTGTCCTGTGATAAAAAGCCTTCTGTTTCGACTGCCAAACCTTTCAGGGGAGCATTTGCAAGCGTTTGGCACCATTTTTGAGTGAATTGCCAAAAGTCAGATTTTAGCTGAAATTGTGACCCCGGGGCTTAGGGATTTTTTCAAAAAAATCTTTTTCTGCCGGTCAAGTTTTCAAGGGCTGATTTCTTGTCCTGTGATGAAAAGCCTTCTGTTTCGACTGCCAAAGCACTCAAGGTAGCATTTGCAAGCGTTTGGCACCATTTTTGAGTGAATTGCCAAAAGTCAGATTTTTGCTGAAATTGTGACCCCGGGGCTTAGGGATTTCCTCAAAAAAATCTTTTTACGCCCGTCAAGTTTTGAAGGGCTGATTTCTTGTCCTCTGATAAAAAGCCTCCTTTTTCAACTGCCAAACCTTTCAGGCGAGCATTTGCAAGCGTTTGTCACCATTTTTGAGTGAATTGCCAAAAGTCAGATTTTTGCTGAAATTGTGACCCCGGGGCTTAGGGATTTTTTCAAAAAAATCTTTTTCCGCCCGTCAAGTTTTCAAGGGCTGATTTCTTGTCCTGTGATAAAAAGCCTTCTGTTTCGACTGCCAAAGCACTCAAGGTAGCATTTGCAAGCGTTTGGCACCATTTTTGAGTGAATTGCCAAAAGTCAGATTTTTGCTGAAATTGTGACCCCGGGGCTTAGGGATTTCCTCAAAAAAATCTTTTTCCGCCCGTCAAGTTTTCAAGGGCTGATTTCTTGTCCTGTGATAAAAAGCCTTCTGTTTCGACTGCCAAAGCATTCAAGGTAGCATTTGCAAGCGTTTGGCACCATTTCTGAGTGAATTGCCAAAAGTCAGATTTTTGCTGAAATTGTGACCCCGGGGCTTAGGGATTTTCAAAAAAATCTTTTTCCGCCGGTCAAGTTTTCAAGGGCTGATTTCTTGTCCTGTGATAAAAAGCCTTCTGTTTCCATCGCCAAAGCTTTCAGGGGAGCATTTGCAAGCGTTTGGCACCATTTTTGAGTGAATTGCCAAAAGTCAGATTTTTGCTGAAATTGTGACCCCGGGGCTTAGGGATTTTTTCAAAAAAATCTTTTTCCGCCGGTCAAGTTTTCAAGGGCTGATTTCTTGTCCTGTGATAAAAAGCCTTCTGTTTCGAATGCCAAACCTTTCAGGGGAGCATTTGCAAGCGTTTGGCACCATTTTTGAGTGAATTGCCAAAAGTCAGATTTTTGCTGAAATTGTGACCCCGGGGCTTAGGGATTTTTTCAAAAAAATCTTTTTCCGCCGGTCAAGTTTTCAAGGGCTGATTTCTTGTCCTGTGATCAAAAGCCTTCTGTTTCGACTGCCAAACCTTTCAGGGGAGCATTTGCAAGCGTTTGGCACCATTTTTGAGTGAATTGCCAAAAGTCAGATTTTTGCTGAAATTGTGACCCCGGGGCTTAGGGATGTTTTCATAAAAATCTTTTTCCGCCGGTTTTGTTGTCGAGGGCTGATTTTTTGTCCTGTGATAAAAAGCCTTCTGTTTCGAATGCCAAACCTTTCAGGGGAGCATTTGCAAGCGTTTGGCACCATTTTTGAGTGAATTGCCAAAAGTCAGATTTTTGCTGAAATTGTGACCCCGGGGCTTAGGGATTTTCAAAAAAATGTTTTTCCGCCGGTCAAGTTTTCAAGGGCTGATTTCTTGTCCTGTGATAAAAAGCCTTCTGTTTCCATCGCCAAAGCTTTCAGGGGAGCATTTGCAAGCGTTTGGCACCATTTTTGAGTGAATTGCCAAAAGTCAGATTTTTGCTGAAATTGTGACCCCGGGGCTTAGGGATTTTTTCAAAAAAATGATTTTCCGCCGGTTAACATGTCGAGGGCTGATTTCTTCTTGTGTGATAAACAGCATTCTGTTTCCATCGCCAAACCTTTCAGGGGAGCATTTGCAAGCGTTTGGCACCATTTTTGAGTGAATTGCCAAAAGTCAGATTTTTGCTGAAATTGTGACCCCGGGGCTTAGGGATTTTTTCAAAAAAATCTTTTTCCGCCGGTCAAGTTTTCAAGGGCTGATTTCTTGTCCTGTGATAAAAAGCCTTCTGTTTCGACTGCCAAACCTTTCAGGGGAGCATTTGCAAGCGTTTGGCACCATTTTTGAGTGAATTGCCAAAAGTTAGATTTTTGCTGAAATTGTGACCCCGGGGCTTAGGGATTTTTTCAAAAAAATCTTTTTCCGCCGGTCAAGTTTTCAAGGGCTGATTTCTTGTCCTGTGATAAAAAGCCTTCTGTTTCGACTGCCAAAGCATTCAAGGTAGCATTTGCAAGCGTTTGGCACCATTTCTGAGTGAATTGCCAAAAGTCAGATTTTTGCTGAAATTGTGACCCCGGGGCTTAGGGATTTTCAAAAAAATCTTTTTCCGCCGGTCAAGTTTTCAAGGGCTGATTTCTTGTCCTGTGATAAAAAGCCTTCTGTTTCCATCGCCAAAGCTTTCAGGGGAGCATTTGCAAGCGTTTGGCACCATTTTTGAGTGAATTGCCAAAAGTCAGATTTTTGCTGAAATTGTGACCCCGGGGCTTAGGGATTTTTTCAAAAAAATCTTTTTCCGCCCGTCAAGTTTTCAAGGGCTGATTTCTTGTCCTGTGATAAAAAGCCTTCTATTTCGACTGCCAAAGCTTTCAGGGGAGCATTTGCAAGCGTTTGGCACCATTTTTGAGTGAATTGCCAAAAGTCAGATTTTTGCTGAAATTGTGACCCCGGGGCTTAGGGATTTTCAAAAAAATCTTCTTCCGCCGGTCAAGTTTTCAAGGGCTGATTTCTTGTCCTGTGATAAAAAGACTTCTGTTTCCATCGCCAATGCTTTCAGGGGAGCATTTGCAAGCGTTTGGCACCATTTTTGAGTGAATTGCCAAAAGTCAGATTTTTGCTGAAATTGTGACCCCGGGGCTTAGGGATTTTTTCAAAAAAATCTTTTTCCGCCAGTCAAGTTTTCAAGGGCTGATTTCTTGTCCTGTGATAAAAAGCCTTCTGTTTCGACTGCCAAACCTTTCAGGGGAGCATTTGCAAGCGTTTGGCACCATTTTTGAGTGAATTGCCAAAAGTCAGATTTTTGCTGAAATTGTGACCCCGGGGCTTAGGGATTTTTTCAAAAAAATCTTTTTCCGCCGGTCAAGTTTTCAAGGGCTGATTTCTTGTCCTGTGATAAAAAGCCTTCTGTTTCGACTGCCAAAGCATTCAAGGTAGCATTTGCAAGCGTTTGGCACCATTTCTGAGTGAATTGCCAAAAGTCAGATTTTTGCTGAAATTGTGACCCCGGGGCTTAGGGATTTTTTCCAAAAAATCTTTTTCTGCCGGTCAAGTTTTCAAGGGCTGATTTCTTGTCCTGTGATAAAAAGCCTTCTGTTTCGACTGCCAAACCTTTCAGGGGAGCATTTGCAAGCGTTTGGCACCATTTTTGAGTGAATTGCCAAAAGTCAGATTTTAGCTGAAATTGTGACCCCGGGGCTTAGGGATTTTTTCAAAAAAATCTTTTTCTGCCGGTCAAGTTTTCAAGGGCTGATTTCTTGTCCTGTGATGAAAAGCCTTCTGTTTCGACTGCCAAAGCACTCAAGGTAGCATTTGCAAGCATTTGGCACCATTTTTGAGTGAATTGCCAAAAGTCAGATTTTTGCTGAAATTGTGACCCCGGGGCTTAGGGATTTCCTCAAAAAAATCTTTTTCCGCCCGTCAAGTTTTGAAGGGCTGATTTCTTGTCCTCTGATAAAAAGCCTCCTTTTTCAACTGCCAAACCTTTCAGGCGAGCATTTGCAAGCGTTTGTCACCATTTTTGAGTGAATTGCCAAAAGTCAGATTTTTGCTGAAATTGTGACCCCGGGGCTTAGGGATTTTTTCAAAAAAATCTTTTTCCGCCCGTCAAGTTTTCAAGGGCTGATTTCTTGTCCTGTGATAAAAAGCCTTCTGTTTCGACTGCCAAAGCACTCAAGGTAGCATTTGCAAGCGTTTGGCACCATTTCTGAGTGAATTGCCAAAAGTCAGATTTTTGCTGAAATTGTGACCCCGGGGCTTAGGGATTTTCAAAAAAATCTTTTTCCGCCGGTCAAGTTTTCAAGGGCTGATTTCTTGTCCTGTGATAAAAAGCCTTCTGTTTCCATCGCCAAAGCTTTCAGGGGAGCATTTGCAAGCGTTTGGCACCATTTTTGAGTGAATTGCCAAAAGTCAGATTTTTGCTGAAATTGTGACCCCGGGGCTTAGGGATTTTTTCAAAAAAATCTTTTTCCGCCGGTCAAGTTTTCAAGGGCTGATTTCTTGTCCTGTGATAAAAAGCCTTCTGTTTCGAATGCCAAACCTTTCAGGGGAGCATTTGCAAGCGTTTGGCACCATTTTTGAGTGAATTGCCAAAAGTCAGATTTTTGCTGAAATTGTGACCCCGGGGCTTAGGGATTTTTTCAAAAAAATCTTTTTCCGCCGGTCAAGTTTTCAAGGGCTGATTTCTTGTCCTGTGATCAAAAGCCTTCTGTTTCGACTGCCAAACCTTTCAGGGGAGCATTTGCAAGCGTTTGGCACCATTTTTGAGTGAATTGCCAAAAGTCAGATTTTTGCTGAAATTGTGACCCCGGGGCTTAGGGATGTTTTCAAAAAAATCTTTTTCCGCCGGTTTTGTTGTCGAGGGCTGATTTTTTGTCCTGTGATAAAAAGCCTTCTGTTTCGAATGCCAAACCTTTCAGGGGAGCATTTGCAAGCGTTTGGCACCATTTTTGAGTGAATTGCCAAAAGTCAGATTTTTGCTGAAATTGTGACCCCGGGGCTTAGGGATTTTCAAAAAAATGTTTTTCCGCCGGTCAAGTTTTCAAGGGCTGATTTCTTGTCCTGTGATAAAAAGCCTTCTGTTTCCATCGCCAAAGCTTTCAGGGGAGCATTTGCAAGCGTTTGGCACCATTTTTGAGTGAATTGCCAAAAGTCAGATTTTTGCTGAAATTGTGACCCCGGGGCTTAGGGATTTTTTCAAAAAAATGATTTTCCGCCGGTTAACATGTCGAGGGCTGATTTCTTCTTGTGTGATAAACAGCATTCTGTTTCCATCGCCAAACCTTTCAGGGGAGCATTTGCAAGCGTTTGGCACCATTTTTGAGTGAATTGCCAAAAGTCAGATTTTTGCTGAAATTGTGACCCCGGGGCTTAGGGATTTTTTCAAAAAAATCTTTTTCCGCCGGTCAAGTTTTCAAGGGCTGATTTCTTGTCCTGTGATAAAAAGCCTTCTGTTTCGACTGCCAAACCTTTCAGGGGAGCATTTGCAAGCGTTTGGCACCATTTTTGAGTGAATTGCCAAAAGTCAGATTGTTGCTGAAATTGTGACCCCGGGGCTTAGGGATTTTTATAAAAAAAACTTTTTCCGCCGGTCAAGTTTTCAAGGGCTGATTTCTTGTCCTGTGATAAAAAGCCTCCTTTTTCGACTGCCAAACCTTTCAGGGGAGCATTTGCAAGCGTTTGGCACCATTTTTGAGTGAATTGCCAAAAGTCAGATTTTTGCTGAAATTGTGAACCCGGGGCTTAGGGATTTTCAAAAAAATTTTTTTCCGCCGGTCAAGTTTTCAAGGGCTGATTTCTTCTCCTGTGATAAAAAGCCTTCTGTTTCCATCGCCAAAGCTTTCAGGGGAGCATTTGCAAGCGTTTGGCACCATTTTTGAGTGAATTGCCAAAAGTCAGATTTTTGCTGAAATTGTGACCCCGGGGCTTAGGGATTTTTTCCAAAAAATCTTTTTCTGCCGGTCAAGTTTTCAAGGGCTGATTTCTTGTCCTGTGATAAAAAGCCTTCTGTTTCGACTGCCAAAGCTTTCAGGGGAGCATTTGCAAGCGTTTAGCACCATTTTTGAGTGAATTGCCAAAAGTCAGATTTTTGCTGAAATTGTGACCCCGGGGCTTAGGGATTTTTTCAAAAAAATCTTTTTCCGCCGGTCAAGTTTTCAAGGGCTGATTTCTTGTCCTGTGATAAAAAGCCTTCTGTTTCGACTGCCAAAGCTTTCAGGGGAGCATTTGCAAGCGTTTGGCACCATTTTTGAGTGAATTGCCAAAAGTCAGATTTTTGCTGAAATTGTGACCCCGGGGCTTAGGGATTTTTTCAAAAAAATCTTTTTCCGCCGGTCAAGTTTTCAAGGGCTGATTTCTTGTCCTGTGATAAAAAGCCTTCTGTTTCGACTGCCAAAGCTTTCAGGGGAGCATTTGCAAGCGTTTGGCACCATTTTGAGTGAATTGCCAAAAGTCAGATTTTTGCTGAAATTGTGACCCCGGGGCTTAGGGATTTTTTCAAAAAAATCTTTTTCCGCCGGTCAAGTTTTCAAGGGCTGATTTCTTGTCCTTTGATAAAAAGCCTTCTGTTTCGACTGCCAAACCTTTCAGGGGAGCATTTGCCAGCGTTTGGCACCATTTTTGAGTGAATTGCCAAAAGTCAGATTTTTGCTGAAATTGTGAACCCGGGGCTTAGGGATTTTCAAAAAAATTTTTTTCCGCCGGTCAAGTTTTCAAGGGCTGATTTCTTCTCCTGTGATAAAAAGCCTTCTGTTTCCATCGCCAAAGCTTTCAGGGGAGCATTTGCAAGCGTTTGGCACCATTTTTGAGTGAATTGCCAAAAGTCAGATTTTTGCTGAAATTGTGACCCCGGGGCTTAGGGATTTTTTCAAAAAAATGATTTTCCGCCGGTTAACATGTCGAGGGCTGATTTCTTCTTGTGTGATAAACAGCCTTCTGTTTCCATCGCCAAACCTTTCAGGGGAGCATTTGCAAGGGTTTGGCACCATTTTTTAGTTAATTGCCAAAAGTCAGATTTTTGCTGAAATTGTGACCCCGGGGCTTAGGGATTTTTTCAAAAAAATCTTTTTCTGCCGGTCAAGTTTTCAAGGGCTGATTTCTTCTTGTGTGATAAACAGCCTTCTGTTTCGACTGCCAAACCTTTCAGGGGAGCATTTGCAAGCGTTTGGCACCATTTTTGAGTGAATTGCCAAAAGTCAGATTTTTGCTGAAATTGTGACCCCGGGGCTTAGGGATTTTTTCAAAAAAATCTTTTTCCGCCGGTGAAGTTTTCAACGGCTGAATTCTTGTCCTTTGATAAAAAGCCTTCTGTTTCGACTGCCAAACCTTTCAGGGGAGCATTTGCCAGCGTTTGGCACCATTTTTGAGTGAATTGCCAAAAGTCAGATTTTTGCTGAAATTGTGACTCCGGGACTTAGGGATTTTTTCCAAAAAATCTTTTTCCGCCGGTCAAGTTTTCAAGGGCTGATTTCTTGTCCTGTGATAAAAAGCCTCCTTTTTCGACTGCCAAACCTTTCAGGGGAGCATTTGCAAGCGTTTGGCACCATTTTTGAGTGAATTGTCAAAAGTCAGATTTTTGCTGAAATTGTGACCCCGGGGCTTAGGGATTTTTTCCAAAAAATCTTTTTCCACCGGTCAAGTTTTCAAGGGCTGATTTCTTGTCCTGTGATAAAAAGCCTTCTGTTTCCATCGCCAAACCTTTCAGGGGAGCATTTGCAAGCGTTTGGCACCATTTTTGAGTGAATTGCCAAAAGTCAGATTTTTGCTGAAATTGTGACCCCGGGGCATAGGGATTTTTTCAAAAAAATCTTTTTCCGCCGGTCAAGTTTTCAAGGGCTGATTTCTTGTCCTGTGATAAAAAGCCTTCTGTTTCGACTGCCAAAGCTTTCAGGGGAGCATTTGCAAGTGTTTAGCACCATTTTTGAGTGAATTGCCAAAAGTTAGATTATTGCTGAAATTGTGACCCCGGGGCTTAGGGATTTTTTCAAAAAAATCTTTTTCCGCCGGTCAAGTTTTCAAGGGCTGATTTCTTGTCCTGTGATAAAAAGCCTTCTGTTTCGACTGCCAAAGCATTCAAGGTAGCATTTGCAAGCGTTTAGCACCATTTCTGAGTGAATTGCCAAAAGTCAGATTTTTGCTGAAATTGTGACCCCGGGGCTTAGGGATTTTCAAAAAAATCTTTTTCCGCCGGTCAAGTTTTCAAGGGCTGATTTCTTCTCCTGTGATAAAAAGCCTTCTGTTTCCATCGCCAAAGCTTTCAGGGGAGCATTTGCAAGCGTTTGGCACCATTTTTGAGTGAATTGCCAAAAGTCAGATTTTTGCTGAAATTGTGACCCCGGGGCTTAGGGATTTTTTCCAAAAAATCTTTTTCTGCCGGTCAAGTTTTCAAGGGCTGATTTCTTGTCCTGTGATAAAAAGCCTTCTGTTTCGACTGCCAAAGCTTTCAGGGGAGCATTTGCAAGCGTTTAGCACCATTTTTGAGTGAATTGCCAAAAGTCAGATTTTTGCTGAAATTGTGACCCCGGGGCTTAGGGATTTTTTCAAAAAAATCTTTTTCCGCCGGTCAAGTTTTCAAGGGCTGATTTCTTGTCCTGTGATAAAAAGCCTTCTGTTTCGACTGCCAAAGCTTTCAGGGGAGCATTTGCAAGCGTTTGGCACCATTTTTGAGTGAATTGCCAAAAGTCAGATTTTTGCTGAAATTGTGACCCCGGGGCTTAGGGATTTTTTCAAAAAAATCTTTTTCCGCCGGTCAAGTTTTCAAGGGCTGATTTCTTGTCCTTTGATAAAAAGCCTTCTGTTTCGACTGCCAAACCTTTCAGGGGAGCATTTGCCAGCGTTTGGCACCATTTTTGAGTGAATTGCCAAAAGTCAGATTTTAGCTGAAATTGTGACTCCGGGACTTAGGGATTTTTTCAAAAAAATCTTTTTCGGCCGGTCAAGTTTTCAAGGGCTGATTTCTTGTCCTGTGATAAAAAGCCTCCTTTTTCGACTGCCAAACCTTTCAGGGGAGCATTTGCCAGCGTTTGGCACCATTTTTTAGTGAATTGCCAAAAGTCAGATTTTAGCTGAAATTGTGACTCCGGGACTTAGGGATTTTTTCCAAAAAATCTTTTTCCGCCGGTCAAGTTTTCAAGGGCTGATTTCTTGTCCTGTGATAAAAAGCCTCCTTTTTCGACTGCCAAACCTTTCAGGGGAGCATTTGCAAGCGTTTGGCACCATTTTTGAGTGAATTGCCAAAAGTCAGATTTTTGCTGAAATTGTGACCCCGGGGCTTAGGGATTTTTTCAAAAAAATCTTTTTCCGCCGGTCAAGTTTTCAAGGGCTGATTTCTTGTCCTGTGATAAAAAGCCTTCTGTTTCGACTGCCAAACCTTTCAGGGGAGCATTTGCAAGCGTTTGGCACCATTTTTGAGTGAATTTCCAAAAGTCAGATTGTTGCTGAAATTGTGACCCCGGGGCTTAGGGATTTTTATAAAAAAAACTTTTTCCGCCGGTCAAGTTTTCAAGGGCTGATTTCTTGTCCTGTGATAAAAAGCCTCCTTTTTCGACTGCCAAACCTTTCAGGGGAGCATTTGCAAGCGTTTGGCACCATTTTTGAGTGAATTGCCAAAAGTCAGATTTTTGCTGAAATTGTGAACCCGGGGCTTAGGGATTTTCAAAAAAATTTTTTTCCGCCGGTCAAGTTTTCAAGGGCTGATTTCTTCTCCTGTGATAAAAAGCCTTCTGTTTCCATCGCCAAAGCTTTCAGGGGAGCATTTGCAAGCGTTTGGCACCATTTTTGAGTGAATTGCCAAAAGTCAGATTTTTGCTGAAATTGTGACCCCGGGGCTTAGGGATTTTTTCAAAAAAATCTTTTTCCGCCGGTCAAGTTTTCAAGGGCTGATTTCTTGTCCTGTGATAAAAAGCCTTCTGTTTCGACTGCCAAAGCTTTCAGGGGAGCATTTGCAAGCGTTTGGCACCATTTTGAGTGAATTGCCAAAAGTCAGATTTTTGCTGAAATTGTGACCCCGGGGCTTAGGGATTTTTTCAAAAAAATCTTTTTCCGCCGGTCAAGTTTTCAAGGGCTGATTTCTTGTCCTTTGATAAAAAGCCTTCTGTTTCGACTGCCAAACCTTTCAGGGGAGCATTTGCCAGCGTTTGGCACCATTTTTGAGTGAATTGCCAAAAGTCAGATTTTTGCTGAAATTGTGAACCCGGGGCTTAGGGATTTTCAAAAAATTTTTTTTCCGCCGGTCAAGTTTTCAAGGGCTGATTTCTTCTCCTGTGATAAAAAGCCTTCTGTTTCCATCGCCAAAGCTTTCAGGGGAGCATTTGCAAGCGTTTGGCACCATTTTTGAGTGAATTGCCAAAAGTCAGATTTTTGCTGAAATTGTGACCCCGGGGCTTAGGGATTTTTTCAAAAAAATGATTTTCCGCCGGTTAACATGTCGAGGGCTGATTTCTTCTTGTGTGATAAACAGCCTTCTGTTTCCATCGCCAAACCTTTCAGGGGAGCATTTGCAAGCGTTTGGCACCATTTTTTAGTTAATTGCCAAAAGTCAGATTTTTGCTGAAATTGTGACCCCGGGGCTTAGGGATTTTTTCAAAAAAATCTTTTTCTGCCGGTCAAGTTTTCAAGGGCTGATTTCTTCTTGTGTGATAAACAGCCTTCTGTTTCGACTGCCAAACCTTTCAGGGGAGCATTTGCAAGCGTTTGGCACCATTTTTGAGTGAATTGCCAAAAGTCAGATTTTTGCTGAAATTGTGACCCCGGGGCTTAGGGATTTTTTCAAAAAAATCTTTTTCCGCCGGTGAAGTTTTCAACGGCTGAATTCTTGTCCTTTGATAAAAAGCCTTCTGTTTCGACTGCCAAACCTTTCAGGGGAGCATTTGCCAGCGTTTGGCACCATTTTTGAGTGAATTGCCAAAAGTCAGATTTTTGCTGAAATTGTGACTCCGGGACTTAGGGATTTTTTCCAAAAAATCTTTTTCCGCCGGTCAAGTTTTCAAGGGCTGATTTCTTGTCCTGTGATAAAAAGCCTCCTTTTTCGACTGCCAAACCTTTCAGGGGAGCATTTGCAAGCGTTTGGCACCATTTTTGAGTGAATTGTCAAAAGTCAGATTTTTGCTGAAATTGTGACCCCGGGGCTTAGGGATTTTTTCCAAAAAATCTTTTTCCACCGGTCAAGTTTTCAAGGGCTGATTTCTTGTCCTGTGATAAAAAGCCTTCTGTTTCCATCGCCAAACCTTTCAGGGGAGCATTTGCAAGCGTTTGGCACCATTTTTGAGTGAATTGCCAAAAGTCAGATTTTTGCTGAAATTGTGACCCCGGGCATAGGGATTTTTTCCAAAAAATCTTTTTCCGCCGGTCAAGTTTTCAAGGGCTGATTTCTTGTCCTTTGATAAAAAGCCTCCTTTTTCGACTGCCAAACCTTTCAGGGGAGCATTTGCAAGGGTTTGGCACCATTTTTGAGTGAATTGCCAAAAGTCAGATTTTAGCTGAAATTGTGACCCCGGGGCTTAGGGATTTTTTCAAAAAAATCTTTTTCCGCCGGTCAAGTTTTCAAGGGCTGATTTCTTGTCCTGTGATAAAAAGCCTTCTGTTTCGACTGCCAAAGCTTTCAGGGGAGCATTTGCAAGTGTTTAGCACCATTTTTGAGTGAATTGCCAAAAGTTAGATTATTGCTGAAATTGTGACCCCGGGGCTTAGGGATTTTTTCAAAAAAATCTTTTTCCGCCGGTCAAGTTTTCAAGGGCTGATTTCTTGTCCTGTGATAAAAAGCCTTCTGTTTCGACTGCCAAAGCATTCAAGGTAGCATTTGCAAGCGTTTAGCACCATTTCTGAGTGAATTGCCAAAAGTCAGATTTTTGCTGAAATTGTGACCCCGGGGCTTAGGGATTTTCAAAAAAATCTTTTTCCGCCGGTCAAGTTTTCAAGGGCTGATTTCTTGTCCTGTGATAAAAAGCATTCTGTTTCCATCGCCAAAGCTTTGAGGGGAGCATTTGCAAGCGTTTGGCACCATTTTTGAGTGAATTGCCAAAAGTCAGATTTTTGCTGAAATTGTGACCCCGGGGCTTAGGGATTTTCAAAAAAATCTTTTTCCGCCGGTCAAGTTTTCAAGGGCTGATTTCTTGTCCTGTGATAAAAAGCCTTCTGTTTCCATCGCCAAAGCTTTCAGGGGAGCATTTGCAAGCGTTTGGCACCATTTTTGAGTGAATTGCCAAAAGTCAGATTTTTGCTGAAATTGTGACCCCGGGGCTTAGGGATTTTTTCAAAAAAATCTTTTTCCGCCCGTCAAGTTTTCAAGGGCTGATTTCTTGTCCTCTGATAAAAAGCCTCCTTTTTCGTCTGCCAAACCTTTCAGGGGAGCATTTGCAAGCGTTTGGCACCATTTTTGAGTGAATTGCCAAAAGTCAGATTTTTGCTGAAATTGTGACCCCGGGACTTAGGGATTTTTTCAAAAAAATCTTTTTCCGCCCGTCAAGTTTTCAAGGTCTGATTTCTTGTCCTCTGATAAAAAGCCTCCTTTTTCGACTGCCAAACCTTTCAGGGGAGCATTTGCAAGCGTTTGGCACCATTTTTGAGTGAGTTGCCAAAAGTCAGATTTTTGCTGAAATTGTGACCCCGGGGCTTAGGGATTTTCAAAAAAATCTTTTTCCGCCGGTCAAGTTTTCAAGGGCTGATTTCTTGTCCTGTGATAAAAAGCCTTCTGTTTCGACTGCCAAACCTTTCAGGGGAGCATTTGCAAGCCTTCGGCACCATTTTTGAGTGAATTGCGAAAAGTTAGATTTTTGCTGAAATTGTGACCCCGGGGCTTAGGGATTTTTTCAAAAAAATCTTTTTCCGCCGGTCAAGTTTTCAAGGGCTGATTTCTTGTCCTGTGATAAAAAGCCTTCTGTTTCGACTGCCAAAGCATTCAAGGTAGCATTTGCAAGCGTTTGGCACCATTTCTGAATGAATTGCCAAAAGTCAGATTTTTGCTGAAATGGTGACCCCGGGGCTTAGGGATTTTTTCAAAAAAATCTTTTTCTGCCGGTCAAGTTTTCAAGGGCTGATTTCTTGTCCTGTGATAAAAAGACTTCTGTTTCCATCGCCAAAGCTTTCAGGGGAGCATTTGCAAGCGTTTGGCACCATTTTTGAGTGAATTGCCAAAAGTCAGATTTTTGCTGAAATTGTGACCCCGGGGCTTAGGGATTTCCTCAAAAAAATCTTTTTCCGCCGGTCAAGTTTTCAAGGGCTGATTTCTTGTCCTGTGGTAAAAAGCCTTCTGTTTCGACTGCCAAACCTTTCAAGGTAGCATTTGCAAGCGTTTGGCACCATTTTTGAGTGAATTGCCAAAAGTCAGATTTTTGCTGAAATTGTGACCCCGGGGCTTAGGGATTTCCTCAAAAAAATCTTTCTCCGCCGGTCAAGTTTTCAAGGGCTGATTTCTTGTCCTGTGATAAAAAGCCTTCTGTTTCGACTGCCAAAGCTTTCAGGGGAGCATTTGCAAGCGTTTGGCACCATTTCTGAGTGAATTGCCAAAAGTCAGATTTTTGCTGAAATTGTGACCCCGGGGCTTAGGGATTTTTATAAAAAAAACTTTTTCCGCCGGTCAAGTTTTCAAGGGCTGATTTCTTGTCCTGTGATAAAAAGCCTCCTTTTTCGACTGCCAAACCTTTCAGGGGAGCATTTGCAAGCGTTTGGCACCATTTTTGAGTGAATTGCCAAAAGTCAGATTTTTGCTGAAATTGTGAACCCGGGGCTTAGGGATTTTCAAAAAAAATTTTTTCCGCCGGTCAAGTTTTCAAGGGCTGATTTCTTCTCCTGTGATAAAAAGCCTTCTGTTTCCATCGCCAAAGCTTTCAGGGGAGCATTTGCAAGCGTTTGGCACCATTTTTGAGTGAATTGCCAAAATCAGATTTTTGCTGAAATTGTGACCCCGGGGCTTAGGGATTTTTTCAAAAAAATCTTTTTCCGCCCGTCAAGTTTTCAAGGGCTGATTTCTTGTCCTCTGATAAAAAGTCTCCCTTTTCGACTGCCAAACCTTTCAGGGGAGCATTTGCAAGCGTTTGGCACCATTTTTTAGTTAATTGCCAAAAGTCAGATTTTTGCTGAAATTGTGACCCCGGGGCTTAGGGATTTTTTCAAAAAAATCTTTTTCTGCCGGTCAAGTTTTCAAGGGCTGATTTCTTGTCCTGTGATAAAAAGCCTTCTGTTTCGACTGCCAAACCTTTCAGGGGAGCATTTGCAAGCGTTTGGCACCATTTTTGAGTGAATTGCCAAAAGTCAGATTTTTGCTGAAATTGTGACCCCGGGGCTTAGGGATTTTTTCCAAAAAATCTTTTTCCGCCGGTCAAGTTTTCAAGGGCTGATTTCTTGTCCTGTGATAAAAAGCCTTCTGTTTCGACTGCCAAACCTTTCAGGGGAGCATTTGCAAGCGTTTGGCACCATTTTTGAGTGAATTGCCAAAAGTCAGATTTTTGCTGAAATTGTGACCCCGGGCCTTAGGGATTTTTTCCAAAAAATCATTTTCCGCCGGTTAACATGTCGAGGGATGACTTCTTCTTGTGTGATAAACAGGCTTCTGTTTCCATCGCCAAAGCTTTCAGGGGAGCATTTGCAAGCGTTTGGCACCATTTTTGAGTGAATTGCCAAAAGTCAGATTTTTGCTGAAATTGTGACCCCGGGGCTTACGGATTTTTTCAAAAAAATCTTTTTCCGCCGGTCAAGTTGTCGAGGGCTGATTTTTTCTCCTGTGATAAAAAGCCTTCTGTTTCGAATGCCAAACCTTTCAGGGGAGCATTTGCAAGCGTTTGGCACCATTTTTGAGTGAATTCCAAAAGTCAGATTTTTGCTGAAATTGTGACCCCGGGGCTTAGGGATTTTCAAAAAAATCTTTTTCCGCCGGTCAAGTTTTCAAGGGCTGATTTCTTGTCCTGTGATAAAAAGACTTCTGTTTCCATCGCCAAACCTTTCAGGGGAGCATTTGCAAGCGTTTGGCACCATTTTTGAGTGAATTGCCAAAAGTCAGATTTTTGCTGAAATTGTGACACCGGGGCTTAGGGATTTCCTCAAAAAAATCTTTTTCCGCCGGTCAAGTTTTCAAGGGCTGATTTCTTGTCCTGTGATAAAAAGCCTTCTGTTTCGACTGCCAAAGCTTTCAGGGGAGCATTTGCAAGCGTTTGGCACCATTTTTGAGTGAATTGCCAAAAGTCAGATTTTTGCTGAAATTGTGACCCCGGGGCTTAGGGATTTTTTCAAAAAAATCATTTTCCGCCGGTTAACATGTCGAGGGCTGATTTCTTCTTGTGTGATAAACAGCCTTCTGTTTCCATCGCCAAAGCTTTCAGGGGAGCATTTGCAAGTGTTTGGCACCATTTTTGAGTGAATTGCCAAAAGTCAGATTTTTGCTGAAATTGTGGTGCCAGGGCTTAGGGAGTTTTTCAAAAAAATCTTTTTCTGCCGGTCAAATTTTCAAGGGCTGATTTCTTGTCCTGTGATAAAAAGCCTTCTGTTTCCATCGCCAAAGCTTTCAGGAGAGCATTTGCAAGCGTTTGGCACCATTTTTGAGTGAATTGCCAAAAGTCAGATTTTTGCTGAAATTGTGACCCCGGGGCTTAGGGATTTTCAAAAAAATCTTATTCCGCCGGTCAAGTTTTCAAGGGCTGATTTCTTGTCCTGTGATAAAAAGCCTTCTGTTTCGACTGCCAAAGCTTTCAGGGGAGCATTTGCAAGCGTTTGGCACCATTTTTGAGTGAATTGCCAAAAGTCAGATTTTTGCTGAAATTGTGATGCCAGTGCTTAGGGATTTTTTTTAAAAAATCTTTTTCCGCCGGTTAAGTTGTCGAGGGCTGATTTTTTGTCCTGTGATAAAAAGCCTTCTGTTTTCATCGGCAAACTTTCAGGGGAGCATTTGCAAGCGTTTGGCACCATTTTTGAGTGAATTGCCAAAAGTCAGATTTTTGCTGAAATTGTGACCCCGGGGCCTAGGGATTTTTTTAAAAAAATCTTTTTCCGCCGGTTAAGTTGTCGAGGGCTGATTTTTTGTCCTGTGATAAAAAGCCTTCTGTTTTCATCGGCAAACTTTCAGGGGAGCATTTGCAAGCGTTTGGCACCATTTTTGAGTGAATTGCCAAAAGTCAGATTTTTGCTGAAATTGTGACCCCGGGGCTTAGCGATTTTTTCAAAAAAATCTTTTTCCGCCGGTTAAGTTGTCGAGGGCTGATTTTTTGTCCTGTGATAAAAAGCCTTCTGTTTCGACTGCCAAACCTTTCAGGGGAGCATTTGCAAGTGTTTGGCACCATTTCTGGGTGAATTGCCAAAAGTCAGATTTTTGCTGAAATTGTGGTGCCAGGGCTTAGGGATTTTTTCAAAAAAATCTTTTTCGGCCGGTCAAGTTTTCAAGGGCTGATTTCTTGTCCTGTGATAAAAAGCCTTCTGTTTCGACTGCCAAAGCTTTCAGGGGAGCATTTGCAAGCGTTTGGCACCATTTTTGAGTGAATTGCCAAAAGTCAGATTTTTGCTGAAATTGTGACCCCGGGGCTTAGGGATTTTTTCAAAAAAATCATTTTCCGCCGGTTAACATGTCGAGCGCTGATTTCTTCTTGTGTGATAAACAGCCTTCTGTTTCCATCGCCAAAGCTTTCAGGGGAGCATTTGCAAGCGTTTGGCACCATTTTTGAGTGAATTGCCAAAAGTCAGATTTTTGCTGAAATTGTGACCCCGGGGCTTAGGGATTTTTTCCAAAAAATCTTTTTCCGCCGGTCAAGTTTTCAAGGGCTGATTTCTTGTCCTGTGATAAAAAGCCTTCTGTTTCGACTGCCAAAGCTTTCAGGGGAGCATTTGCAAGCGTTTGGCACCATTTTTGAGTGAATTGCCAAAAGTCAGATTTTTGCTGAAATGGTGACCCCGGGGCTTAGGGATTTTTTCAAAAAAATCTTTTTCCGCCGGTCAAGTTTTCAAGGGCTGATTTCTTGTCCTGTGATAAAAAGCCTTCCGTTTCGACTGCCAAAGCTTTCAGGGGAGCATTTGCAAGCGTTTGGCAACATTTTTGAATGAATTGCCAAAAGTCAGATTTTTGCTGAAATTGTGACCCCGGGGCTTAGGGATTTTTTCCAAAAAATCTTTTTCCGCCGGTCAAGTTTTCAAGGGCTGATTTCTTGTCCTGTGATAAAAAGCCTTCTGTTTCCATCGCCAAACCTTACAGGGGAGCATTTGCAAGCGTTTGGCACCATTTTTGAGTTAATTGCCAAAAGTCAGATTTTTGCTGAAATTGTGGTGCCAGGGCTTAGGGAGTTTTTCAAAAAAATCTTTTTCTGCCGGTCAAATTTTCAAGGGCTGATTTCTTGTCCTGTGATAAAAAGCCTTCTGTTTCCATCGCCAAAGCTTTCAGGAGAGCATTTGCAAGCGTTTGGCACCATTTTTGATTGAATTGCCAAAAGTCAGATTTTTGCTGAAATTGTGACCCCGGGGCTTAGGGATTTTCAAAAAAATCTTATTCCGCCGGTCAAGTTTTCAAGGGCTGATTTCTTGTCCTGTGATAAAAAGCCTTCTGTTTCGACTGCCAAAGCTTTCAGGGGAGCATTTGCAAGCGTTTGGCACCATTTTTGAGTGAATTGCCAAAAGTCAGATTTTTGCTGAAATTGTGATGCCAGTGCTTAGGGATTTTTTTAAAAAAATCTTTTTCCGCCGGTTAAGTTGTCGAGGGCTGATTTTTTGTCCTGTGATAAAAAGCCTTCTGTTTTCATCGGCAAACTTTCAGGGGAGCATTTGCAAGCGTTTGGCACCATTTTTGAGTGAATTGCCAAAAGTCAGATTTTTGCTGAAATTGTGACCCCGGGGCCTAGGGATTTTTTTAAAAAAATCTTTTTCCGCCGGTTAAGTTGTCGAGGGCTGATTTTTTGTCCTGTGATAAAAAGCCTTCTGTTTTCATCGGCAAACTTTCAGGGGAGCATTTGCAAGCGTTTGGCACCATTTTTGAGTGAATTGCCAAAAGTCAGATTTTTGCTGAAATTGTGACCCCGGGGCTTAGCGATTTTTTCAAAAAAATCTTTTTCCGCCGGTTAAGTTGTCGAGGGCTGATTTTTTGTCCTGTGATAAAAAGCCTTCTGTTTCGACTGCCAAACCTTTCAGGGGAGCATTTGCAAGTGTTTGGCACCATTTCTGGGTGAATTGCCAAAAGTCAGATTTTTGCTGAAATTGTGGTGCCAGGGCTTAGGGATTTTTTCAAAAAAATCTTTTTCGGCCGGTCAAGTTTTCAAGGGCTGATTTCTTGTCCTGTGATAAAAAGCCTTCTGTTTCGACTGCCAAAGCTTTCAGGGGAGCATTTGCAAGCGTTTGGCACCATTTTTGAGTGAATTGCCAAAAGTCAGATTTTTGCTGAAATTGTGACCCCGGGGCTTAGGGATTTTTTCAAAAAAATCATTTTCCGCCGGTTAACATGTCGAGCGCTGATTTCTTCTTGTGTGATAAACAGCCTTCTGTTTCCATCGCCAAAGCTTTCAGGGGAGCATTTGCAAGCGTTTGGCACCATTTTTGAGTGAATTGCCAAAAGTCAGATTTTTGCTGAAATTGTGACCCCGGGGCTTAGGGATTTTTTCCAAAAAATCTTTTTCCGCCGGTCAAGTTTTCAAGGGCTGATTTCTTGTCCTGTGATAAAAAGCCTTCTGTTTCGACTGCCAAAGCTTTCAGGGGAGCATTTGCAAGCGTTTGGCACCATTTTTGAGTGAATTGCCAAAAGTCAGATTTTTGCTGAAATGGTGACCCCGGGGCTTAGGGATTTTTTCAAAAAAATCTTTTTCCGCCGGTCAAGTTTTCAAGGGCTGATTTCTTGTCCTGTGATAAAAAGCCTTCCGTTTCGACTGCCAAAGCTTTCAGGGGAGCATTTGCAAGCGTTTGGCAACATTTTTGAATGAATTGCCAAAAGTCAGATTTTTGCTGAAATTGTGACCCCGGGGCTTAGGGATTTTTTCCAAAAAATCTTTTTCCGCCGGTCAAGTTTTCAAGGGCTGATTTCTTGTCCTGTGATAAAAAGCCTTCTGTTTCCATCGCCAAAGCTTTCAGGGGAGCATTTGCAAGCGTTTGGCACCATTTTTGAGTGAATTGCCAAAAGTCAGATTTTTGCTGAAATTGTGACCCCGGGGCCTAGGGATTTTTTTAAAAAAATCTTTTTCCGCCGGTTAAGTTGTCGAGGGCTGATTTCTTCTCCTGTGATAAAAAGCCTTCTGTTTTCATCGGCAAACTTTCAGGGGAGCATTTGCAAGCGTTTGGCACCATTTTTGAGTGAATTGCCAAAAGTCAGATTTTTGCTGAAATTGTGACCCCGGGGCTTAGCGATTTTTTCAAAAAAATCTTTATCCGCCGGTTAAGTTGTCGAGGGCTGATTTTTTGTCCTGTGATAAAAAGCCTTCTGTTTCGACTGCCAAACCTTTCAGGGGAGCATTTGCAAGTGTTTGGCACCATTTCTGGGTGAATTGCCAAAAGTCAGATTTTTGCTGAAATTGTGGTGCCAGGGCTTAGGGATTTTGTCAAAAAAATCTTTTTCGGCCGGTCAAGTTTTCAAGGGCTGATTTCTTGTCCTTTGATAAAAAACCTTCTGTTTCGACGGCCAAAGCTTTCAGGGGAGCATTTGCAAGCGTTTGGCACCATTTTTGAGTGAATTGCCAAAAGTCAGATTTTTGCTGAAATTGTGACCCCGGGGCTTAGGGATTTTCAAAAAAATCCTTTTCCGTCGGTCAAGTTTTCAACGGCTGATTTCTTGTCCTGTGATAAAAAGCCTCCTTTTTCGACTGCCAAACCTTTCAGGGGAGCATTTGCAAGCGTTTGGCACCATTTTTGAGTGAATTGCCAAAAGTCAGATTTTTGCTGAAATTGTGACCCCGGGGCTTAGGGATTTTCAAAAAAATTTTTTTCCGCCGGTCAAGTTTTCAAGGGCTGATTTCTTGTCCTGTGATAAAAAGCCTTCTGTTTCCATCGCCAAAGCTTTCAGGGGAGCATTTGCAAGCGTTTGGCACCATTTTTGAGTGAATTGCCAAAAGTCAGATTTTTGCTGAAATTGTGACCCCGGGGCTTAGGGATTTTTTCAAAAAAATGATTTTCCGCCGGTTAACATGTCGAGGGCTGATTTCTTCTTGTGTGATAAACAGCCTTCTGTTTCCATCGCCAAACCTTTCAGGGGAGCATTTGCAAGCGTTTGGCACCATTTTTGAGTGAATTGCCAAAAGTCAGATTTTTGCTGAAATTGTGACCCCGGGGCTTAGGGATTTTTTCAAAAAAATCTTTTTCTGCCGGTCAAGTTTTCAAGGGCTGATTTCTTGTCCTGTGATAAAAAGCCTTCTGTTTCGACTGCCAAAGCTTTCAGGGGAGCATTTGCAAGCGTTTGGCAACATTTTTGAGTGAATTGCCAAAAGTCAGATTTTTGCTGAAATTGTGACCCCAGGGCTTAGGGATTTTTTCCAAAAAATCTTTTTCCACCGGTCAAGTTTTCAAGGGCTGATTTCTTGTCCTGTGATAAAAAGCCTTCTGTTTCGAATGCGAAACCTTTCAGGGGAGCATTTGCAAGCGTTTGGCACCATTTTTGAGTGAATTGCCAAAAGTCAGATTTTTGCTGAAATTGTGACCCCGGGGCTTAGCGATTTTTTCAAAAAAATCTTTTTCCGCCGGTTAAGTTGTCGAGGGCTGATTTTTTGTCCTGTGATAAAAAGCCTTCTGTTTCGACTGCCAAACCTTTCAGGGGAGCATTTGCAAGTGTTTGGTACCATTTCTGGGTGAATTGCCAAAAGTCAGATTTTTGCTGAAATTGTGGTGCCAGGGCTTAGGGATTTTTTCAAAAAAATCTTTTTCGGTCGGTCAAGTTTTCAAGGGCTGATTTCTTGTCCTGTGATAAAAAACCTTCTGTTTCGACGGCCAAAGCTTTCAGGGGAGCATTTGCAAGCGTTTGGCACCATTTTTGAGTGAATTGCCAAAAGTCAGATTTTTGCTGAAATTGTGACCCCGGGGCTTAGGGATTTTCAAAAAAATCCTTTTCCGCCGGTCAAGTTTTCAAGGGCTGATTTCTTGTCCTGTGATAAAAAGCCTTCTGTTTCCATAGCCAAAGCTTTCAGGGGAGCATTTGCAAACGTTTGGCACCATTTTTGAGTGAATTGCAAAAAGTCAGATTTTTGCTGAAATTGTGACCCCGGGCCTTAGGGATTTTTTCCAAAAAATCTTTTTCCGCCGGTCAAGTTTTCAAGGGCTGATTTCTTGTCCTGTGATAAAAAGCCTTCTGTTTCGACTGCCAAACCTTTCAGGGGAGCATTTGCAAGCGTTTGGCACCATTTTTGAGTGAATTGCCAAAAGTCAGATTTTTGCTGAAATTGTGACTCCGGGACTTAGGGATTTTTTCCAAAAAATCTTTTTCCGCCGGTCAAGTTTTCAAGGGCTGATTTCTTGTCCTGTGATAAAAAGCCTTCTGTTTCGACTGCCAAACCTTTCAGGGGAGAATTTGCAAGCGTTTGGCACCATTTTTGAGTGAATTGCCAAAAGTCAGATTTTTGCTGAATTGTGACCCCGGCGCTTAGGGATTTTTTCAAAAAAATCTTTTTCCGCCGGTCAAGTTTTGAAGGGCTGATTTCTTGTCCTGTGATAAAAAGTCTTCTGTTTCGACTGCCAAAGCTTTCAGGGGAGCATTTGCAAGCGTTTGGCACCATTTTTGAGTGAATTGCCAAAAGTCAGATTTTTGCTGAAATTGTGACCCCGGGGCTTAGGGATTTTTTCCAAAAAATCATTTTCCTCCGGTTAACATGTCGAGGGCTGATTTCTTCTTGTGTGATAAACAGCCTTCTGTTTCCATCACCAAACCTTTCAGGGGAGCATTTGCAAGCGTTTGGTACCATTTTTGAGTTAATTGCCAAAAGTCAGATTTTTGCTGAAATTGTGACCCCGGGGCTTAGGGATTTTTTCAAAAAAATCTTTTTCTGCCGGTCAAGTTTTCAAGGGCTGATTTCTTGTCCTGTGATAAAAAGCCTTCTGTTTCGACTGCCAAACCTTTCAGGGGAGCATTTGCAAGCGTTTGGCACCATTTTTGAATGAATTGCCAAAAGTCAGATTTTTGCTGAAATTGTGACCCCGGGGCTTAGGGATTTTTTCAAAAAAATCTTTTTCCGCCGGTCAAGTTTTCAAGGGCTGATTTCTTGTCCTGTGATAAAAAGCCTTCTGTTTCCATCGCCAAACCTTTCAGGGGAGCATTTGCAAGCGTTTGGCACCAGTTTTGAGTGAATTGCCAAAAGTCAGATTTTTGCTGAAATTGTGACCCCGGGGCTCAGGGATTTTTTCAAAAAAATCTTTTTCTGCCGGTCAAGTTTTCAAGGGCTGATTTCTTGTCCTGTGATAAAAAGCCTTCTGTTTCGACTGCCAAAGCTTTCAGGGGAGCATTTGCAAGCGTTTGGCACCATTTTTGAGTGAATTGCCAAAAGTCAGATTTTTGCTGAAATTGTGACCCCGGGGCTTAGGGATTTTTTCAAAAAAACTTTTCCCACCGGTCAAGTTTTCAAGGGCTGATTTCTTGTCCTGTGATAAAAAGCCTTCTGTTTCCATAGCCAAAGCTTTCAGGGGAGCATTTGCAAGCGTTTGGCACCATTTTTGAGTGAATTGCCAAAAGTCAGATTTTTGCTGAAATTGTGACCCCGGGCCTTAGGGATTTTTTCCAAAAAATCTTTTTCCGCCGGTCAAGTTTTCAAGGGCTGATTTCTTGTCCTGTGATAAAAAGCCTGTTTCGACTGCCAAACCTTTCAGGGGAGCATTTGCAAGCGTTTGGCCACCATTTTTGAGTGAATTGCCAAAAGTCAGATTTTTGCTGAAATTGTGACCCCGGGGCATAGGGATTTTTTCCAAAAAATCTTTTTCCGCCGGTCAAGTTTTCAAGGGCTGATTTCTTGACCTTTGATAAAAAGCCTACTGTTTCGACTGCCAAACCTTTCAAGGGAGCATTTGCCAGCGTTTGGCACCATTTCTGAGTGAATTGCCAAAAGTCAGATTTTAGCTGAAATTGTGACTCCGGGACTTAGGGATTTTTTCCAAAAAATCTTTTTCCGCCGGTCAAGTTTTCAAGGGCTGATTTCTTGTCCTGTGATAAAAAGCCTCCGTTTTCGACTGCCAAACCTTTCAGGGGAGCATTTGCAAGCGTTTGGCACCATTTTTGAGTGAATTGCCAAAAGTCAGATTTTTGCTGAATTGTGACCCCGGGGCTTAGGGATTTTTTCAAAAAAATCATTTTCCTCCGGTTAACATGTCGAGGGCTGATTTCTTCTTGTGTGATAAACAGCCTTCTGTTTCCATCACCAAACCTTTCAGGGGAGCATTTGCAAGCGTTTGGTACCATTTTTGAGTTAATTGCCAAAAGTCAGATTTTTGCTGAAATTGTGACCCCGGGGCTTAGGGATTTTTTCAAAAAAATCTTTTTCTGCCGGTCAAGTTTTCAAGGGCTGATTTCTTGTCCTGTGATAAAAAGCCTTCTGTTTCGACTGCCAAACCTTTCAGGGGAGCATTTGCAAGCGTTTGGCACCATTTTTGAATGAATTGCCAAAAGTCAGATTTTTGCTGAAATTGTGACCCCGGGGCTTAGGGATTTTTTCAAAAAAATCTTTTTCCGCCGGTCAAGTTTTCAAGGGCTGATTTCTTGTCCTGTGATAAAAAGCCTTCTGTTTCGACTGCCAAACCTTTCAGGGGAGCATTTGCAAGCGTTTGGCACCATTTTTGAGTGAATTGCCAAAAGTCAGATTTTTGCTGAAATTGTGACCCCGGGCCTTAGGGATTTTTTCCAAAAAAATCTTTTTCCGCCGGTCAAGTTTTCAAGGGCTGATTTCTTGTCCTGTGATAAAAAGCCTCCTTTTTCGACTGCCAAACCTTTCAGGGGAGCATTTGCAAGCGTTTGGCACCATTTTTGAGTGAATTGCCAAAAGTCAGATTTTTGCTGAAATTGTGACCCCGGGGCTTAGGGATTTTTTCAAAAAAATCATTTTCCTCCGGTTAACATGTCGAGGGCTGATTTCTTCTTGTGTGATAAACAGCCTTCTGTTTCCATCACCAAACCTTTCAGGGGAGCATTTGCAAGCGTTTGGTACCATTTTTGAGTTAATTGCCAAAAGTCAGATTTTTGCTGAAATTGTGACCCCGGGGCTTAGGGATTTTTTCAAAAAAATCTTTTTCTGCCGGTCAAGTTTTCAAGGGCTGATTTCTTGTCCTGTGATAAAAAGCCTTCTGTTTCGACTGCCAAAGCTTTCAGGGGAGCATTTGCAAGCGTTTGGCACCATTTTTGAGTGAATTGCCAAAAGTCAGATTTTTGCTGAAATTGTGACCCCGGGGCTTAGGGATTTTTTCAAAAAAATCTTTTTCCGCCGGTCAAGTTTTCAAGGGCTGATTTCTTGTCCTGTGATAAAAAGCCTCCTTTTTCGACTGCCAAACCTTTCAGGGGAGCATTTGCAAGCGTTTGGCACCATTTTTGAGTGAATTGTCAAAAGTCAGATTTTTGCTGAAATTGTGACCCCGGGGCTTAGGGATTTTTATAAAAAAAACTTTTTCCGCCGGTCAAGTTTTCAAGGGCTGATTTCTTGTCCTGTGATAAAAAGCCTCCTTTTTCGACTGCCAAACCTTTCAGGGGAGCATTTGCAAGCGTTTGGCACCATTTTTGAGTGAATTGCCAAAAGTCAGATTTTTGCTGAAATTGTGAACCCGGGGCTTAGGGATTTTCAAAAAAAATTTTTTCCGCCGGTCAAGTTTTCAAGGGCTGATTTCTTCTCCTGTGATAAAAAGCCTTCTGTTTCCATCGCCAAAGCTTTCAGGGGAGCATTTGCAAGCGTTTGGCACCATTTTTGAGTGAATTGCCAAAATCAGATTTTTGCTGAAATTGTGACCCCGGGGCTTAGGGATTTTTTCAAAAAAATCTTTTTCCGCCCGTCAAGTTTTCAAGGGCTGATTTCTTGTCCTCTGATAAAAAGTCTCCCTTTTCGACTGCCAAACCTTTCAGGGAAGCATTTGCAAGCGTTTGGCACCATTTTTTAGTTAATTGCCAAAAGTCAGATTTTTGCTGAAATTGTGACCCCGGGGCTTAGGGATTTTTTCAAAAAAATCTTTTTCTGCCGGTCAAGTTTTCAAGGGCTGATTTCTTGTCCTGTGATAAAAAGCCTTCTGTTTCGACTGCCAAACCTTTCAGGGGAGCATTTGCAAGCGTTTGGCACCATTTTTGAGTTAATTGCCCAAAGTCAGATTTTTGCTGAATTGTGACCCCAGCGCTTAGGGATTTTTTCAAAAAAAATCTTTTTCCGCCGGTCAAGTTTTGAAGGGCTGATTTCTTGTCCTGTGATAAAAAGTCTTCTGTTTCGACTGCCAAAGCTTTCAGGGGAGCATTTGCAAGCGTTTGGCACCATTTTTGAGTGAATTGCCAAAAGTCAGATTTTTGCTGAAATTGTGACCCCGGGGCTTAGGGATTTTTTCCAAAAAATCTTTTTCCGCCGGTCAAGTTTTCAAGGGCTGATTTCTTGTCCTGTGATAAAAAGCCTCCTTTTTCGACTGCCAAACCTTTCAGGGGAGCATTTGCAAGCGTTTGGTACCATTTTTGAGTTAATTGCCAAAAGTCAGATTTTTGCTGAAATTGTGACCCCGGGGCTTAGGGATGTTTTCAAAAAAATCTTTTTCCGCCGGTCAAGTTTTGAAGGGCTGATTTCTTGTCCTGTGATAAAAAGTCTTCTGTTTCGACTGCCAAAGCTTTCAGGGGAGCATTTGCCAGCGTTTGGCACCATTTTTGAGTGAATTGCCAAAAGTCAGATGTTTGCTGAAATTGTGACCCCGGGCCTTAGGGATTTTTCAAAAAAATCTTTTTCCGCCGGTCAAGTTTTCAAGGGCTGATTTCTTGTCCTGTGATAAAAAGCCTTCTGTTTCGACTGCCAAACCTTTCAGGGGAGCATTTGCAAGCGTTTGGCACCATTTTTGAGTGAATTGCCAAAAGTCAGATTTTTGCTGAAATTGTGACCCCGGGGCTTAGGGATTTTTATAAAAAAAACTTTTTCCGCCGGTCAAGTTTTCAAGGGCTGATTTCTTGTCCTGTGATAAAAAGCCTCCTTTTTCGACTGCCAAACCTTTCAGGGGAGCATTTGCAAGCGTTTGGCACCATTTTTGAGTGAATTGCCAAAAGTCAGATTTTTGCTGAAATTGTGAACCCGGGGCTTAGGGATTTTCAAAAAAATTTTTTTCCGCCGGTCAAGTTTTCAAGGGCTGATTTCTTCTCCTGTGATAAAAAGCCTTCTGTTTCCATCGCCAAAGCTTTCAGGGGAGCATTTGCAAGCGTTTGGCACCATTTTTGAGTGAATTGCCAAAAGTCAGATTTTTGCTGAAATTGTGACCCCGGGGCTTAGGGATTTTTTCAAAAAAATCTTTTTCCGCTGGTCAAGTTTTCAAGGGCTGATTTCTTGACCTTTGATAAAAAGCCTTCTGTTTCGACTGCCAAACCTTTCAAGGGAGCATTTGCCAGCGTTTGGCACCATTTTTGAGTGAATTGCCAAAAGTCAGATTTTAGCTGAAATTGTGACTCCGGGACTTAGGGATTTTTTCAAAAAAATCTTTTTCGGCCGGTCAAGTTTTCAAGGGCTAATTTCTTGTCCTGTGATAAAAAGCCTTCTGTTTCGACTGCCAAACCTTTCAGGGGAGCATTTGCAAGCGTTTGGCACCATTTTTGAGTGAATTGCCAAAAGTCAGATTTTTGCTGAATTGTGACCCCAGCGCTTAGGGATTTTTTCAAAAAAATCTTTTTCCGCCGGTCAAGTTTTGAAGGGCTGATTTCTTGTCCTGTGATAAAAAGTCTTCTGTTTCGACTGCCAAAGCTTTCAGGGGAGCATTTGCAAGCGTTTGGCACCATTTTTGAGTGAATTGCCAAAAGTCAGATTTTTGCTGAAATTGTGACCCCGGGGCTTAGGGATTTTTTCCAAAAAATCTTTTTCCGCCGGTCAAGTTTTCAAGGGCTGATTTCTTGTCCTGTGATAAAAAGCCTCCTTTTTCGACTGCCAAACCTTTCAGGGGAGCATTTGCAAGCGTTTGGTACCATTTTTGAGTTAATTGCCAAAAGTCAGATTTTTGCTGAAATTGTGACCCCGGGGCTTAGGGATTTTTTCAAAAAAATCTTTTTCCGCCAGTCAAGTTTTCAAGGGCTGATTTCTTCTCCTGTGATAAAAAGCCTTCTGTTTCGACTGCCAAACCTTTCAGGGGAGCATTTGCAAGCGTTTGGCACCATTTTTGAATGAATTGCCAAAAGTCAGATTTTTGCTGAAATTGTGACCCCGGGGCTTAGGGATTTTTTCAAAAAAATCTTTTTCCGCCGGTCAAGTTTTCAAGGGCTGATTTCTTGTCCTGTGATAAAAAGCCTTCTGTTTCCATCGCCAAACCTTTCAGGGGAGCATTTGCAAGCGTTTGGCACCATTTTTGAGTTAATTGACAAAAGTCAGATTTTTGCTGAAATTGTGACCCCGGGGCTTAGGGATTTTTTCCAAAAAATCTTTTTCTGCCGGTCAAGTTTTCAAGGGCTGATTTCTTGTCCTGTGATAAAAAGCCTTCTGTTTCGACTGCCAAAGCTTTCAGGGGAGCATTTGCAAGCGTTTGGCACCATTTTTGAGTGAATTGCCAAAAGTCAGATTTTTGCTGAAATGGTGACCCCGGGGCTTAGGGATTTTTTCCAAAAAATCTTTTTCCGCCGGTCAAGTTTTCAAGGGCTGATTTCTTGTCCTGTGATAAAAAGACTTCTGTTTCCATCGCCAAAGCTTTCAGGGGAGCATTTGCTAGCGTTTGGCAACATTTTTGAATGAATTGCCAAAAGTCAGATTTTTGCTGAAATTGTGACCCCGGGGCTTAGGGATTTTTTCAAAAAAATCTTTTTCCGCCGGTCAAGTTTTCAAGGGCTGATTTCTTGTCCTGTGATAAAAAGCCTTCTGTTTCGACTGCCAAACCTTTCAGGGGAGCATTTGCAAGCGTTTGGCACCATTTTTGAGTGAATTGCCAAAAGTCAGATTTTTGCTGAAATTGTGACCCCGGGCCTTAGGGATTTTTTCAAAAAAATCATTTTCCGCCGGTTAACATGTCGAGGGCTGATTTCTTGTCCTGTGATAAAAAGCCTTCTGTTTCCATCGCCAAACCTTTCAGGGGAGCATTTGCAAGCGTTTGGCACCATTTTTGAGTGAATTGCCAAAAGTCAGATTTTTGCTGAAATGGTGACCCCGGGGCTTAGGGATTTTTTCAAAAAAATCTTTTTCCGCCCGTCAAGTTTTCAAGGGCTGATTTCTTGTCCTCTGATAAAAAGTCTCCCTTTTCGACTGCCAAACCTTTCAGGGGAGCATTTGCAAGCGTTTGGCACCATTTTTTAGTTAATTGCCAAAAGTCAGATTTTTGCTGAAATTGTGACCCCGGGGCTTAGGGATTTTTTCAAAAAAATCTTTTTCTGCCGGTCAAGTTTTCAAGGGCTGATTTCTTGTCCTGTGATAAAAAGCCTTCTGTTTCGACTGCCAAACCTTTCAGGGGAGCATTTGCAAGCGTTTGGCACCATTTTTGAGTTAATTGCCAAAAGTCAGATTTTTGCTGAAATTGTGACCCCGGGGCTTAGGGATTTTTTCCAAAAAATCTTTTTCTGCCGGTCAAGTTTTCAAGGGCTGATTTCTTGTCCTGTGATAAAAAGCCTTCTGTTTCGACTGCCAAAGCTTTCAGGCGAGCATTTGTAAGCGTTTGGCACCATTTTTGAGTGAATTGCCAAAAGTCAGATTTTTGCTGAAATTGTGACCCCGGGGCTTAGGGATTTTTTCAAAAAAACTTTTCCCACCGGTCAAGTTTTCAAGGGCTGATTTCTTGTCCTGTGATAAAAAGCCTTCTGTTTCCATCGCCAAAGCTTTCAGGGGAGCATTTGCAAGCGTTTGGCACCATTTTTGAGTGAATTGCCAAAAGTCAGATTTTTGCTGAAATTGTGACCCCGGGCCTTAGGGATTATTTCAAAAAAATCTTTTTCCGCCGGTCAAGTTTTCAAGGGCTGATTTCTTGACCTTTGATAAAAAGCCTTCTGTTTCGACTGCCAAACCTTTCAAGGGAGCATTTGCCAGCGTTTGGCACCATTTTTGAGTGAATTGCCAAAAGTCAGATTTTAGCTGAAATTGTGACTCCGGGACTTAGGGATTTTTTCAAAAAAATCTTTTTCGGCCGGTCAAGTTTTCAAGGGCTAATTTCTTGTCCTGTGATAAAAAGCCTTCTGTTTCGACTGCCAAACCTTTCAGGGGAGCATTTGCAAGCGTTTGGCACCATTTTTGAGTGAATTGCCAAAAGTCAGATTTTTGCTGAATTGTGACCCCAGCGCTTAGGGATTTTTTCAAAAAAATCTTTTTCCGCCGGTCAAGTTTTGAAGGGCTGATTTCTTGTCCTGTGATAAAAAGTCTTCTGTTTCGACTGCCAAAGCTTTCAGGGGAGCATTTGCAAGCGTTTGGCACCATTTTTGAGTGAATTGCCAAAAGTCAGATTTTTGCTGAAATTGTGACCCCGGGCCTTAGGGATTTTTTCAAAAAAATCATTTTCCGCCGGTTAACATGTCGAGGGCTGATTTCTTGTCCTGTGATAAAAAGCCTTCTGTTTCCATCGCCAAACCTTTCAGGGGAGCATTTGCAAGCTTTTGGCACCATTTTTGAGTGAATTGCCAAAAGTCAGATTTTTGCTGAAATGGTGACCCCGGGGCTTAGGGATTTTTTCAAAAAAATCTTTTTCCGCCCGTCAAGTTTTCAAGGGCTGATTTCTTGTCCTCTGATAAAAAGTCTCCCTTTTCGACTGCCAAACCTTTCAGGGGAGCATTTGCAAGCGTTTGGCACCATTTTTTAGTTAATTGCCAAAAGTCAGATTTTTGCTGAAATTGTGACCCCGGGGCTTAGGGATTTTTTCAAAAAAATCTTTTTCTGCCGGTCAAGTTTTCAAGGGCTGATTTCTTGTCCTGTGATAAAAAGCCTTCTGTTTCGACTGCCAAACCTTTCAGGGGAGCATTTGCAAGCGTTTGGCACCATTTTTGAGTTAATTGCCAAAAGTCAGATTTTTGCTGAAATTGTGACCCCGGGGCTTAGGGATTTTTTCCAAAAAATCTTTTTCTGCCGGTCAAGTTTTCAAGGGCTGATTTCTTGTCCTGTGATAAAAAGCCTCCTTTTTCGACTGCCAAACCTTTCAGGGGAGCATTTGCAAGCGTTTGGCACCATTTTTGAGTGAATTGTCAAAAGTCAGATTTTTGCTGAAATTGTGACCCCGGGGCTTAGGGATTTTTTCAAAAAAATCTTTTTCTGCCGGTGAAGTTTTCAAGGGCTGATTTCTTGTCCTGTGATAAAAAGCCTTCTGTTTCGACTGCCAAAGCTTTCAGGCGAGCATTTGTAAGCGTTTGGCACCATTTTTGAGTGAATTGCCAAAAGTCAGATTTTTGCTGAAATTGTGACCCCGGGGCTTAGGGATTTTTTCAAAAAAACTTTTCCCACCGGTCAAGTTTTCAAGGGCTGATTTCTTGTCCTGTGATAAAAAGCCTTCTGTTTCCATCGCCAAAGCTTTCAGGGGAGCATTTGCAAGCGTTTGGCACCATTTTTGAGTGAATTGCCAAAAGTCAGATTTTTGCTGAAATTGTGACCCCGGGCCTTAGGGATTATTTCAAAAAAATCTTTTTCCGCCGGTCAAGTTTTCAAGGGCTGATTTCTTGACCTTTGATAAAAAGCCTTCTGTTTCGACTGCCAAACCTTTCAAGGGAGCATTTGCCAGCGTTTGGCACCATTTTTGAGTGAATTGCCAAAAGTCAGATTTTAGCTGAAATTGTGACTCCGGGACTTAGGGATTTTTTCAAAAAAATCTTTTTCGGCCGGTCAAGTTTTCAAGGGCTAATTTCTTGTCCTGTGATAAAAAGCCTTCTGTTTCGACTGCCAAACCTTTCAGGGGAGCATTTGCAAGCGTTTGGCACCATTTTTGAGTGAATTGCCAAAAGTCAGATTTTTGCTGAATTGTGACCCCAGCGCTTAGGGATTTTTTCAAAAAAATCTTTTTCCGCCGGTCAAGTTTTGAAGGGCTGATTTCTCGTCCTGTGATAAAAAGTCTCCCTTTTCGACTGCCAAACCTTTCAGGGGAGCATTTGCAAGCGTTTGGCACCATTTTTTAGTTAATTGCCAAAAGTCAGATTTTTGCTGAAATTGTGACCCCGGGGCTTAGGGATTTTTTCAAAAAAATCTTTTTCTGCCGGTCAAGTTTTCAAGGGCTGATTTCTTGTCCTGTGATAAAAAGCCTTCTGTTTCGACTGCCAAACCTTTCAGGGGAGCATTTGCAAGCGTTTGGCACCATTTTTGAGTTAATTGCCAAAAGTCAGATTTTTGCTGAAATTGTGACCCCGGGGCTTAGGGATTTTTTCAAAAAAATCTTTTTCTGCCGGTCAAGTTTTCAAGGGCTGATTTCTTGTCCTGTGATAAAAAGCCTCCTTTTTCGACTGCCAAACCTTTCAGGGGAGCATTTGCAAGCGTTTGGCACCATTTTTGAGTGAATTGTCAAAAGTCAGATTTTTGCTGAAATTGTGACCCCGGGGCTTAGGGATTTTTTCAAAAAAATCTTTTTCTGCCGGTGAAGTTTTCAAGGGCTGATTTCTTGTCCTGTGATAAAAAGCCTTCTGTTTCGACTGCCAAAGCTTTCAGGCGAGCATTTGTAAGCGTTTGGCACCATTTTTGAGTGAATTGCCAAAAGTCAGATTTTTGCTGAAATTGTGACCCCGGGGCTTAGGGATTTTTTCAAAAAAACTTTTCCCACCGGTCAAGTTTTCAAGGGCTGATTTCTTGTCCTGTGATAAAAAGCCTTCTGTTTCCATCGCCAAAGCTTTCAGGGGAGCATTTGCAAGCGTTTGGCACCATTTTTGAGTGAATTGCCAAAAGTCAGATTTTTGCTGAAATGGTGACCCCGGGCCTTAGGGATTATTTCAAAAAAATCTTTTTCCGCCGGTCAAGTTTTCAAGGGCTGATTTCTTGACCTTTGATAAAAAGCCTTCTGTTTCGACTGCCAAACCTTTCAAGGGAGCATTTGCCAGCCTTTGGCACCATTTTTGAGTGAATTGCCAAAAGTCAGATTTTAGCTGAAATTGTGACTCCGGGACTTAGGGATTTTTTCAAAAAAATCTTTTTCGGCCGGTCAAGTTTTCAAGGGCTAATTTCTTGTCCTGTGATAAAAAGCCTTCTGTTTCGACTGCCAAACCTTTCAGGGGAGCATTTGCAAGCGTTTGGCACCATTTTTGAGTGAATTGCCAAAAGTCAGATTTTTGCTGAATTGTGACCCCAGCGCTTAGGGATTTTTTCAAAAAAATCTTTTTCCGCCGGTCAAGTTTTGAAGGGCTGATTTCTCGTCCTGTGATAAAAAGTCTTCTGTTTCGACTGCCAAAGCTTTCAGGGGAGCATTTGCAAGCGTTTGGCCCCATTTTTGAGTGAATTGCCAAAAGTCAGATTTTTGCTGAAATTGTGACCCCGGGGCTTAGGGATTTTTTCCAAAAAATCTTTTTCCGCCGGTCAAGTTTTCAAGGGCTGATTTCTTGTCCTGTGATAAAAAGCCTCCTTTTTCGACTGCCAAACCTTTCAGGGGAGCATTTGCAAGCGTTTGGTACCATTTTTGAGTTAATTGCCAAAAGTCAGATTTTTGCTGAAATTGTGACCCCGGGGCTTAGGGATTTTTTCAAAAAAATCTTTTTCCGCCGGTCAAGTTTTCAAGGGCTGATTTCTTGTCCTGTGATAAAAAGCCTTCTGTTTCCATCGCCAAACCTTTCAGGGGAGCATTTGCAAGCGTTTGGCACCATTTTTGAGTTAATTGACAAAAGTCAGATTTTTGCTGAAATTGTGACCCCGGGGCTTAGGGATTTTTTCCAAAAAATCTTTTTCTGCCGGTCAAGTTTTCAAGGGCTGATTTCTTGTCCTGTGATAAAAAGCCTTCTGTTTCGACTGCCAAAGCTTTCAGGGGAGCATTTGCAAGCGTTTGGCACCATTTTTGAGTGAATTGCCAAAAGTCAGATTTTTGCTGAAATGGTGACCCCGGGGCTTAGGGATTTTTTCAAAAAAATCTTTTTCCGCCGGTCAAGTTTTCAAGGGCTGATTTCTTGTCCTGTGATAAAAAGACTTCTGTTTCCATCGCCAAAGCTTTCAGGGGAGCATTTGCTAGCGTTTGGCAACATTTTTGAATGAATTGCCAAAAGTCAGATTTTTGCTGAAATTGTGACCCCGGGGCTTAGGGATTTTTTCAAAAAAATCTTTTTCCGCCGGTCAAGTTTACAAGGGCTGATTTCTTGTCCTGTGATAAAAAGCCTTCTGTTTCGACTGCCAAACCTTTCAGGAGAGCATTTGCAAGCGTTTGGCACCATTTTTGAGTGAATTGCCAAAAGTCAGATTTTTGCTGAAATTGTGACCCCGGGCCTTAGGGATTTTTTCAAAAAAATCATTTTCCGCCGGTTAACATGTCGAGGGCTGATTTCTTGTCCTGTGATAAAAAGCCTTCTGTTTCCATCGCCAAACCTTTCAGGGGAGCATTTGCAAGCGTTTGGCACCATTTTTGAGTGAATTGCCAAAAGTCAGATTTTTGCTGAAATTGTGACCCCGGGCCTTAGGGATTTTTTCAAAAAAATCATTTTCCGCCGGTTAACATGTCGAGGGCTGATTTCTTCTTGTGTGATAAACAGCCTTCTGTTTCCATCGCCAAAGCTTTCAGGGGAGCATTTGCAAGCGTTTGGCACCATTTTTGAGTGAATTGCCAAAAGTCAGATTTTTGCTGAAATTGTGACCCCGGGCCTTAGGGATTTTTTCCAAAAAATCTTTTTCCGCCGGTCAAGTTTTCAAGGGCTGATTTCTTGACCTTTGATAAAAAGCCTTCTGTTTCGACTGCCAAACCTTTCAAGGGAGCATTTGCCAGCGTTTGGCACCATTTTTGATTGAATAGCCAAAAGTCAGATTTTAGCTGAAATTGTGACTCCGGGACTTAGGGATTTTTTCCAAAAAATCTTTTTCCGCCGGTCAAGTTTTCAAGGGCTGATTTCTTGTCCTGTGATAAAAAGCCTTCTGTTTCGACTGCCAAACCTTTCAGGGGAGAATTTGCAAGCGTTTGGCACCATTTTTGAGTGAATTGCCAAAAGTCAGATTTTTGCTGAATTGTGACCCCGGCGCTTAGGGATTTTTTCAAAAAAATCTTTTTCCGCCGGTCAAGTTTTGAAGGGCTGATTTCTTGTCCTGTGATAAAAAGCCTTCTGTTTCGACTGCCAAACCTTTCAGGGGAGCATTTGCAAGCGTTTGGCACCATTTTTGAGTGAATTGCCAAAAGTCAGATTTTTGCTGAAATTGTGACCCCGGGGCTTAGGGATTTTTTCAAAAAAATCATTTTCCTCCGGTTAACATGTCGAGGGCTGATTTCTTCTTGTGTGATAAACAGCCTTCTGTTTCCATCACTAAACCTTTCAGGGGAGCATTTGCAAGCGTTTGGTACCATTTTTGAGTTAATTGCCAAAAGTCAGATTTTGGCTGAAATTGTGACCCCGGGGCTTAGGGATTTTTTCAAAAAAATCTTTTTCTGCCGGTCAAGTTTTCAAGGGCTGATTTCTTGTCCTGTGATAAAAAGCCTTCTGTTTCGACTGCCAAACCTTTCAGGGGAGCATTTGCAAGCGTTTGGCACCATTTTTGAATGAATTGCCAAAAGTCAGATTTTTGCTGAAATTGTGACCCCGGGGCTTAGGGATTTTTTCAAAAAAATCTTTTTCCGCCGGTCAAGTTTTGAAGGGCTGATTTCTCGTCCTGTGATAAAAAGTCTTCTGTTTCGACTGCCAAAGCTTTCAGGGGAGCATTTGCAAGCGTTTGGCACCATTTTTGAGTGAATTGCCAAAAGTCAGATTTTTGCTGAAATTGTGACCCCGGGGCTTAGGGATTTTTTCCAAAAAATCTTTTTCCGCCGGTCAAGTTTTCAAGGGCTGATTTCTTGTCCTGTGATAAAAAGCCTCCTTTTTCGACTGCCAAACCTTTCAGGGGAGCATTTGCAAGCGTTTGGTACCATTTTTGAGTTAATTGCCAAAAGTCAGATTTTTGCTGAAATTGTGACCCCGGGGCTTAGGGATTTTTTCAAAAAAATCTTTTTCCGCCGGTCAAGTTTTCAAGGGCTGATTTCTTGTCCTGTGATAAAAAGCCTTCTGTTTCCATCGCCAAACCTTTCAGGGGAGCATTTGCAAGCGTTTGGCACCATTTTTGAGTTAATTGACAAAAGTCAGATTTTTGCTGAAATTGTGACCCCGGGGCTTAGGGATTTTTTCCAAAAAATCTTTTTCTGCCGGTCAAGTTTTCAAGGGCTGATTTCTTGTCCTGTGATAAAAAGCCTTCTGTTTCGACTGCCAAAGCTTTCAGGGGAGCATTTGCAAGCGTTTGGCACCATTTTTGAGTGAATTGCCAAAAGTCAGATTTTTGCTGAAATGGTGACCCCGGGGCTTAGGGATTTTTTCAAAAAAATCTTTTTCCGCCGGTCAAGTTTTCAAGGGCTGATTTCTTGTCCTGTGATAAAAAGACTTCTGTTTCCATCGCCAAAGCTTTCAGGGGAGCATTTGCTAGCGTTTGGCAACATTTTTGAATGAATTGCCAAAAGTCAGATTTTTGCTGAAATTGTGACCCCGGGGCTTAGGGATTTTTTCAAAAAAATCTTTTTCCGCCGGTCAAGTTTACAAGGGCTGATTTCTTGTCCTGTGATAAAAAGCCTTCTGTTTCGACTGCCAAACCTTTCAGGAGAGCATTTGCAAGCGTTTGGCACCATTTTTGAGTGAATTGCCAAAAGTCAGATTTTTGCTGAAATTGTGACCCCGGGCCTTAGGGATTTTTTCAAAAAAATCATTTTCCGCCGGTTAACATGTCGAGGGCTGATTTCTTGTCCTGTGATAAAAAGCCTTCTGTTTCCATCGCCAAACCTTTCAGGGGAGCATTTGCAAGCGTTTGGCACCATTTTTGAGTGAATTGCCAAAAGTCAGATTTTTGCTGAAATTGTGACCCCGGGCCTTAGGGATTTTTTCAAAAAAATCATTTTCCGCCGGTTAACATGTCGAGGGCTGATTTCTTCTTGTGTGATAAACAGCCTTCTGTTTCCATCGCCAAAGCTTTCAGGGGAGCATTTGCAAGCGTTTGGCACCATTTTTGAGTGAATTGCCAAAAGTCAGATTTTTGCTGAAATTGTGACCCCGGGCCTTAGGGATTTTTTCCAAAAAATCTTTTTCCGCCGGTCAAGTTTTCAAGGGCTGATTTCTTGTCCTGTGATAAAAAGCCTTCTGTTTCGACTGCCAAACCTTTCAGGGGAGCATTTGCAAGCGTTTGGCACCATTTTTGAGTGAATTGCCAAAAGTCAGATTTTTGCTGAAATTGTGACCCCGGGGCATAGGGATTTTTTCCAAAAAATCTTTTTCCGCCGGTCAAGTTTTCAAGGGCTGATTTCTTGACCTTTGATAAAAAGCCTTCTGTTTCGACTGCCAAACCTTTCAAGGGAGCATTTGCCAGCGTTTGGCACCATTTTTGAGTGAATAGCCAAAAGTCAGATTTTAGCTGAAATTGTGACTCCGGGACTTAGGGATTTTTTCCAAAAAATCTTTTTCCGCCGGTCAAGTTTTCAAGGGCTGATTTCTTGTCCTGTGATAAAAAGCCTTCTGTTTCGACTGCCAAACCTTTCAGGGGAGAATTTGCAAGCGTTTGGCACCATTTTTGAGTGAATTGCCAAAAGTCAGATTTTTGCTGAATTGTGACCCCGGCGCTTAGGGATTTTTTCAAAAAAATCTTTTTCCGCCGGTCAAGTTTTGAAGGGCTGATTTCTTGTCCTGTGATAAAAAGTCTTCTGTTTCAACTGCCAAACCTTTCAGGGGAGCATTTGCAAGCGTTTGGCACCATTTTTGAGTGAATTGCCAAAAGTCAGATTTTTGCTGAAATTGTGACCCCGGGGCTTAGGGATTTTTTCAAAAAAATCATTTTCCTCCGGTTAACATGTCGAGGGCTGATTTCTTCTTGTGTGATAAACAGCCTTCTGTTTCCATCACTAAACCTTTCAGGGGAGCATTTGCAAGCGTTTGGTACCATTTTTGAGTTAATTGCCAAAAGTCAGATTTTTGCTGAAATTGTGACCCCGGGGCTTAGGGATTTTTTCAAAAAAATCTTTTTCTGCCGGTCAAGTTTTCAAGGGCTGATTTCTTGTCCTGTGATAAAAAGCCTTCTGTTTCGACTGCCAAACCTTTCAGGGGAGCATTTGCAAGCGTTTGGCACCATTTTTGAATGAATTGCCAAAAGTCAGATTTTTGCTGAAATTGTGACCCCGGGGCTTAGGGATTTTTTCAAAAAAATCTTTTTCCGCCGGTCAAGTTTTCAAGGGCTGATTTCTTGTCCTGTGATAAAAAGCCTTCTGTTTCCATCGCCAAACCTTTCAGGGGAGCATTTGCAAGCGTTTGGCACCATTTTTGAGTGAATTGCCAAAAGTCAGATTTTTGCTGAAATTGTGACCCCGGGGCTCAGGGATTTTTTCAAAAAAATCTTTTTCTGCCGGTCAAGTTTTCAAGGGCTGATTTCTTGTCCTGTGATAAAAAGCCTTCTGTTTCGACTGCCAAAGCTTTCAGGGGAGCATTTGCAAGCGTTTGGCACCATTTTTGAGTGAATTGCCAAAAGTCAGATTTTTGCTGAAATTGTGACCCCGGGGCTTAGGGATTTTTTCAAAAAAATCTTTTTCCGCCGGTCAAGTTTTCAAGGGCTGATTTCTTGTCCTGTGATAAAAAGCCTTCTGTTTCCATCGCCAAACCTTTCAGGGGAGCATTTGCAAGCGTTTGGCACCATTTTTGAGTTAATTGACAAAAGTCAGATTTTTGCTGAAATTGTGACCCCGGGGCTTAGGGATTTTTTCAAAAAAATCTTTTTCCGCCGGTCAAGTTTTCAAGGGCTGATTTCTTGTCCTGTGATAAAAAGCCTTCTGTTTCCATCGCCAAACCTTTCAGGGGAGCATTTGCAAGCGTTTGGCACCATTTTTGAGTGAATTGCCAAAAGTCAGATTTTTGCTGAAAGTGTGACCCCGGGGCTTAGGGATTTTTTCAAAAAAATCTTTTTCCGCCGGTCAAGTTTTCAAGGGCTGATTTCTTGTCCTGTGATAAAAAGCCTTCTGTTTCGACTGCCAAACCTTTCAGGGGAGCATTTGCAAGCGTTTGGCACCATTTTTGAGTGAATTGCCAAAAGTCAGATTTTTGCTGAAATTGTGACCCCGGGGCTTAGGGATTTTTATAAAAAAAACTTTTTCCGCCGGTCAAGTTTTCAAGGGCTGATTTATTGTCCTGTGATAAAAAGCCTCCTTTTTCGACTGCCAAACCTTTCAGGGGAGCATTTGCAAGCGTTTGGCACCATTTTTGAGTGAATTGCCAAAAGTCAGATTTTTGCTGAAATTGTGAACCCGGGGTTTAGGGATTTTCAAAAAAAATTTTTTCCGCCGGTCAAGTTTTCAAGGGCTGATTTCTTCTCCTGTGATAAAAAGCCTTCTGTTTCCATCGCCAAAGCTTTCAGGGGAGCATTTGCAAGCGTTTGGCACCATTTTTGAGTGAATTGCCAAAAGTCAGATTTTTGCTGAAATTGTGACCCCGGGGCTTAGGGATTTTTTCAAAAAAATCTTTTTCCGCCCGTCAAGTTTTCAAGGGCTGATTTCTTGTCCTCTGATAAAAAGTCTCCCTTTTCGACTGCCAAACCTTTCAGGGGAGCATTTGCAAGCGTTTGGCACCATTTTTTAGTTAATTGCCAAAAGTCAGATTTTTGCTGAAATTGTGACCCCGGGGCTTAGGGATTTTTTCAAAAAAATCTTTTTCTGCCGGTCAAGTTTTCAAGGGCTGATTTCTTGTCCTGTGATAAAAAGCCTTCTGTTTCGACTGCCAAACCTTTCAGGGGAGCATTTGCAAGCGTTTGGCACCATTTTTGAGTGAATTGCCAAAAGTCAGATTTTTGCTGAAATTGTGACCCCGGGGCTCAGGGATTTTTTCAAAAAAATCTTTTTCTGCCGGTCAAGTTTTCAAGGGCTGATTTCTTGTCCTGTGATAAAAAGCCTTCTGTTTCGACTGCCAAAGCTTTCAGGGGAGCATTTGCAAGCGTTTGGCACCATTTTTGAGTGAGTTGCCAAAAGTCAGATTTTAGCTGAAATTGTGACTCCGGGACTTAGGGATTTTTTCCAAAAAATCTTTTTCCGCCGGTCAAGTTTTCAAGGGCTGATTTCTTGTACTGTGATAAAAAGCCTCTTTTTTCGACTGCCAAACCTTTCAGGGGAGCATTTGCAAGCGTTTGGCACCATTTTTGAGTGAATTGTCAAAAGTCAGATTTTTGCTGAAATTGTGACCCCGGGGCTTAGGGATTTTTTCAAAAAAATCTTTTTCTGCCGGTCAAGTTTTCAAGGGCTGATTTCTTGTCCTGTGATAAAAAGCCTTCTGTTTCGACTGCCAAAGCTTTCAGGCGAGCATTTGTAAGCGTTTGGCACCATTTTTGAGTGAATTGCCAAAAGTCAGATTTTTGCTGAAATTGTGACCCCGGGGCTTAGGGATTTTTTCAAAAAAACTTTTCCCACCGGTCAAGTTTTCAAGGGCTGATTTCTTGTCCTGTGATAAAAAACCTTCTGTTTCGACTGCCAAAGCTTTCAGGGGAGCATTTGCCAGCGTTTGGCACCATTTTTGAGTGAATTGCCAAAAGTCAGATTTTTGCTGAAATTGTGACCCCGGGCCTTAGGGATTTTTTCCAAAAAATCTTTTTCCGCCGGACAAGTTTTCAAGGGCTGATTTCTTGTCCTGTGATAAAAAGCCTTCTGTTTCGACTGCCAAACCTTTCAGGGGAGCATTTGCAAGCGTTTGGCACCATTTTTGAGTGAATTGCCAAAAGTCAGATTTTTGCTGAAATTGTGACCCCGGGACTTAGGGATTATTTCAAAAAAATCTTTTTCCGCCGGTCAAGTTTTCAAGGGCTGATTTCTTGACCTTTGATAAAAAGCCTTCTGTTTCGACTGCCAAACCTTTCAAGGGAGCATTTGCCAGCGTTTGGCACCATTTTTGAGTGAATTGCCAAAAGTCAGATTTTAGCTGAAATTGTGACTCCGGGACTTAGGGATTTTTTCAAAAAAATCTTTTTCCGCCGGTCAAGTTTTCAAGGGCTAATTTCTTGTCCTGTGATAAAAAGCCTTCTGTTTCGACTGCCAAACCTTTCAGGGGAGCATTTACAAGCGTTTGGCACCATTTTTGAGTGAATTGCCAAAAGTCAGATTTTTGCTGAATTGTGACCCCGGCGCTTAGGGATTTTTTCAAAAAAATCTTTTTCCGCCGGTCAAGTTTTGAAGGGCTGATTTCTTGTCCTGTGATAAAAAGTCTTCTGTTTCGACTGCCAAAGCTTTGAGGGGAGCATTTGCAAGCGTTTGGCACCATTTTTGAGTGAATTGCCAAAAGTCAGATTTTTGCTGAAATTGTGACCCCGGGGCTTAGGGATTTTTTCCAAAAAATCTTTTTCCGCCGGTCAAGTTTTCAAGGGCTGATTTCTTGTCCTGTGATAAAAAGCCTCCTTTTTCGACTGCCAAACCTTTCAGGGGAGCATTTGCAAGCGTTTGGCACCATTTTTGAGTGAATTGCCAAAAGTCAGATTTTTGCTGAAATTGTGACCCCGGGCCTTAGGGATTTTTTCCAAAAAATCATTTTCCGCCGGTTAACATGTCGAGGGCTGATTTCTTCTTGGGTGATAAACAGCCTTCTGTTTCCATCGCCAAAGCTTTCAGGGGAGCATTTGCAAGCGTTTGGCACCATTTTTGAGTGAATTGCCAAAAGTCAGATTTTTGCTGAAATTGTGACCCCGGGGCTTAGGGATTTTTTCAAAAAAATCTTTTTCTGCCGGTCAAGTTTTCAAGGGCTGATTTCTTGTCCTGTGATAAAAAGCCTTCTGTTTCGACTGCCAAACCTTTCAGGGGAGCATTTGCAAGCGTTTGGCACCATTTTTGAATGAATTGCCAAAAGTCAGATTTTTGCTGAAATTGTGACCCCGGGGCTTAGGGATTTTTTCAAAAAAATCTTTTTCCGCCGGTCAAGTTTTCAAGGGCTGATTTCTTGTCCTGTGATAAAAAGCCTTCTGTTTCCATCGCCAAACCTTTCAGGGGAGCATTTGCAAGCGTTTGGCACCATTTTTGAGTGAATTGCCAAAAGTCAGATTTTTGCTGAAATTGTGACCCCGGGGCTCAGGGATTTTTTCAAAAAAATCTTTTTCTGCCGGTCAAGTTTTCAAGGGCTGATTTCTTGTCCTGTGATAAAAAGCCTTCTGTTTCGACTGCCAAAGCTTTCAGGGGAGCATTTGCAAGCGTTTGGCACCATTTTTGAGTGAATTGCCAAAAGTCAGATTTTTGCTGAAATTGTGACCCCGGGGCTTAGGGATTTTTTCAAAAAAATCTTTTTCCGCCGGTCAAGTTTTCAAGGGCTGATTTCTTGTCCTGTGATAAAAAGCCTTCTGTTTCCATCGCCAAACCTTTCAGGGGAGCATTTGCAAGCGTTTGGCACCATTTTTGAGTTAATTGACAAAAGTCAGATTTTTGCTGAAATTGTGACCCCGGGGCTTAGGGATTTTTTCAAAAAAATCTTTTTCTGCCGGTCAAGTTTTCAAGGGCTGATTTCTTGTCCTGTGATAAAAATCCTTCTGTTTCGACTGCCAAAGCTTTCAGGGGAGCATTTGCAAGCGTTTGGCACCATTTTTGAGTGAATTGCCAAAAGTCAGATTTTTGCTGAAATGGTGACCCCGGGGCTTAGGGATTTTTTCAAAAAAATCTTTTTCTGCCGGTCAAGTTTTCAAGGGCTGATTTCTTGTCCTGTGATAAAAAGCCTTCTGTTTCGACTGCCAAAGCTTTCAGGCGAGCATTTGTAAGCGTTTGGCACCATTTTTGAGTGAATTGCCAAAAGTCAGATTTTTGCTGAAATTGTGACCCCGGGGCTTAGGGATTTTTTCAAAAAAACTTTTCCCACCGGTCAAGTTTTCAAGGGCTGATTTCTTGTCCTGTGATAAAAAGCCTTCTGTTTCGACTGCCAAAGCTTTCAGGGGAGCATTTGCCAGCGTTTGGCACCATTTTTGAGTGAATTGCCAAAAGTCAGATTTTTGCTGAAATTGTGACCCCGGGCCTTAGGGATTTTTTCCAAAAAATCTTTTTCCGCCGGTCAAGTTTTCAAGGGCTGATTTCTTGTCCTGTGATAAAAAGCCTTCTGTTTCGACTGCCAAACCTTTCAGGGGAGCATTTGCAAGCGTTTGGCACCATTTTTGAGTGAATTGCGAAAAGTCAGATTTTTGCTGAAATTGTGACCCCGGGGCATAGGGATTTTTTCCAAAAAATCTTTTTCCGCCGGTCAAGTTTTCAAGGGCTGATTTCTTGTCCTGTGATAAAAAGCCTCCTTTTTCGACTGCGAAACCTTTCAGGGGAGCATTTGCAAGCGTTTGGCACCATTTTTGAGTGAATTGCCAAAAGTCAGATTTTTGCTGAAATTGTGACCCCGGGGCTTAGGGATTATTTCAAAAAAATCTTTTTCCGCCGGTCAAGTTTTCAAGGGCTGATTTCTTGACCTTTGATAAAAAGCCTTCTGTTTCGACTGCCAAACCTTTCAAGGGAGCATTTGCCAGCGTTTGGCACCATTTTTGAGTGAATTGCCAAAAGTCAGATTTTAGCTGAAATTGTGACTCCGGGACTTAGGGATTTTTTCAAAAAAATCTTTTTCCGCCGGTCAAGTTTTCAAGGGCTAATTTCTTGTCCTGTGATAAAAAGCCTTCTGTTTCGACTGCCAAACCTTTCAGGGGAGCATTTGCAAGCGTTTGGCACCATTTTTGAGTGAATTGCCAAAAGTCAGATTTTTGCTGAATTGTGACCCCGGCGCTTAGGGATTTTTTCAAAAAAATCTTTTTCCGCCGGTCAAGTTTTGAAGGGCTGATTTCTTGTCCTGTGATAAAAAGTCTTCTGTTTCGACTGCCAAAGCTTTGAGGGGAGCATTTGCCAGCGTTTGGCACCATTTTTGAGTGAATTGCCAAAAGTCAGATTTTTGCTGAAATTGTGACCCCGGGCTTAGGGATTTTTTCCAAAAAATCTTTTTCCGCCGGTCAAGTTTTCAAGGGCTGATTTCTTGTCCTGTGATAAAAAGCCTCCTTTTTCGACTGCCAAACCTTTCAGGGGAGCATTTGCAAGCGTTTGGCACCATTTTTGAGTGAATTGCCAAAAGTCAGATTTTTGCTGAAATTGTGACCCCGGGGCTTAGGGATTTTTTCAAAAAAATCATTTTCCGCCGGTTAACATGTCGAGGGCTGATTTCTTCTTGTGTGATAAACAGCCTTCTGTTTCCATCACCAAACCTTTCAGGGGAGCATTTGCAAGCGTTTGGTACCATTTTTGAGTTAATTGCCAAAAGTCAGATTTTTGCTGAAATTGTGACCCCGGGGCTTAGGGATTTTTTCAAAAAAATCTTTTTCTGCCGGTCAAGTTTTCAAGGGCTGATTTCTTGTCCTGTGATAAAAAGCCTTCTGTTTCGACTGCCAAACCTTTCAGGGGAGCATTTGCAAGCGTTTGGCACCATTTTTGAATGAATTGCCAAAAGTCAGATTTTTGCTGAAATTGTGACCCCGGGGCTTAGGGATTTTTTCAAAAAAATCTTTTTCCGCCGGTCAAGTTTTCAAGGGCTGATTTCTTGTCCTGTGATAAAAAGCCTTCTGTTTCCATCGCCAAACCTTTCAGGGGAGCATTTGCAAGCGTTTGGCACCATTTTTGAGTGAATTGCCAAAAGTCAGATTTTTGCTGAAATTGTGACCCCGGGGCTCAGGGATTTTTTCAAAAAAATCTTTTTCTGCCGGTCAAGTTTTCAAGGGCTGATTTCTTGTCCTGTGATAAAAAGCCTTCTGTTTCGACTGCCAAAGCTTTCAGGGGAGCATTTGCAAGCGTTTGGCACCATTTTTGAGTGAATTGCCAAAAGTCAGATTTTTGCTGAAATTGTGACCCCGGGGCTTAGGGATTTTTTCAAAAAAATCTTTTTCCGCCGGTCAAGTTTTCAAGGGCTGATTTCTTGTCCTGTGATAAAAAGCCTTCTGTTTCCATCGCCAAACCTTTCAGGGGAGCATTTGCAAGCGTTTGGCACCATTTTTGAGTTAATTGACAAAAGTCAGATTTTTGCTGAAATTGTGACCCCGGGGCTTAGGGATTTTTTCAAAAAAATCTTTTTCTGCCGGTCAAGTTTTCAAGGGCTGATTTCTTGTCCTGTGATAAAAATCCTTCTGTTTCGACTGCCAAAGCTTTCAGGGGAGCATTTGCAAGCGTTTGGCACCATTTTTGAGTGAATTGCCAAAAGTCAGATTTTTGCTGAAATTGTGACCCCGGGGCTTAGGGTTTTTTTCAAAAAATTCATTTTCCGCCGGTTAACATGTCGAGGGCTGATTTCTTCTTGTGTGATAAACAGCCTTCTGTTTCCATCGCCAAAGCTTTCAGGGGAGCATTTGCAAGCGTTTGGCACCATTTTTGAGTGAATTGCCAAAAGTCAGATTTTTGCTGAAATGGTGACCCCGGGGCTTAGGGATTTTTTCAAAAAAATCTTTTTCCGCCGGTCAAGTTTTCAAGGGCTGATTTCTTGTCCTGTGATAAAAAGACTTCTGTTTCCATCGCCAAAGCTTTCAGGGGAGCATTTGCAAGCGTTTGGCAACATTTTTGAATGAATTGCCAAAAGTCAGATTTTTGCTGAAATTGTGACCCCGGGGCTTAGGGATTTTTTCAAAAAAATCTTTTTCCGCCGGTCAAGTTTTCAAGGGCTGATTTCTTGTCCTGTGATAAAAAGCCTTCTGTTTCGACTGCCAAACCTTTCAGGGGAGCATTTGCAAGCGTTTGGCACCATTTTTGAGTGAATTGCCAAAAGTCAGATTTTTGCTGAAATTGTGACCCCGGGCCTTAGGGATTTTTTCAAAAAAATCATTTTCCGCCGGTTAACATGTCGAGGGCTGATTTCTTGTCCTGTGATAAAAAGCCTTCTGTTTCCATCGCCAAAGCTTTCAGGGGAGCATTTGCAAGCGTTTGGCACCATTTTTGAGTGAATTGCCAAAAGTCAGATTTTTGCTGAAATGGTGACCCCGGGGCTTAGGGATTTTTTCAAAAAAATCTTTTTCCGCCGGTCAAGTTTTCAAGGGCTGATTTCTTGTCCTGTGATAAAAAGACTTCTGTTTCCATCGCCAAAGCTTTCAGGGGAGCATTTGCAAGCGTTTGGCAACATTTTTGAATGAATTGCCAAAAGTCAGATTTTTGCTGAAATTGTGACCCCGGGGCTTAGGGATTTTTTCAAAAAAATCTTTTTCCGCCGGTCAAGTTTTCAAGGGCTGATTTCTTGTCCTGTGATAAAAAGCCTTCTGTTTCGACTGCCAAACCTTTCAGGGGAGCATTTGCAAGCGTTTGGCACCATTTTTGAGTGAATTGCCAAAAGTCAGATTTTTGCTGAAATTGTGACCCCGGGGCTTAGGGATTTTTTCAAAAAAATCATTTTCCGCCGGTCAACATGTCGAGGGCTGATTTCTTCTTGTGTGATAAACAGCCTTCTGTTTCAATCGCCAAAGCTTTCAGGGGAGCATTTGCAAGCGTTTGGCACCATTTTTGAGTGAATTGCCAAAAGTCAGATTTTTGCTGAAATGGTGACCCCGGGGCTTAGGGATTTTTTCAAAAAAATCTTTTTCCGCCGGTCAAGTTTTCAAGGGCTGATTTCTTGTCCTGTGATAAAAAGACTTCTGTTTCCATCGCCAAAGCTTTCAGGGGAGCATTTGCAAGCGTTTGGCAACATTTTTGAATGAATTGCCAAAAGTCAGATTTTTGCTGACATTGTGACCCCGGGGCTTAGGGATTTTTTCAAAAAAATCTTTTTCCGCCGGTCAAGTTTTCAAGGGCTGATTTCTTGTCCTGTGATAAAAAGCCTTCTGTTTCGACTGCCAAACCTTTCAGGGAAGCATTTGCAAGCGTTTGGCACCATTTTTGAGTGAATTGCCAAAAGTCAGATTTTTGCTGAAATTGTGACCCCGGGCCTTAGGGATTTTTTCAAAAAAATCATTTTCCGCCGGTTAACATGTCGAGGGCTGATTTCTTGTCCTGTGATAAAAAGCCTTCTGTTTCCATCGCCAAACCTTTCAGGGGAGCATTTGCAAGCGTTTGGCACCATTTTTGAGTGAATTGCCAAAAGTCAGATTTTTGCTGAAATGGTGACCCCGGGGCTTAGGGATTTTTTCAAAAAAATCTTTTTCCGCCGGTCAAGTTTTCAAGGGCTCATTTCTTGTCCTGTGATAAAAAGACTTCTGTTTCCATCGCCAAAGCTTTCAGGGGAGCATTTGCAAGCGTTTGGCAACATTTTTGAATGAATTGCCAAAAGTCAGATTTTTGTTGAAATTGTGACCCCGGGGCTTAGGGATTTTTTCAAAAAAATCTTTTTCCGCCGGTCAAGTTTTCAAGGGCTGATTTCTTGTCCTGTGATAAAAAGCCTTCTGTTTCGACTGCCAAACCTTTCAGGGGAGCATTTGCAAGCGTTTGGCACCATTTTTGAGTGAATTGCCAAAAGTCAGATTTTTGCTGAAATTGTGACCCCGGGCCTTAGGGATTTTTTCAAAAAAATCATTTTCCGCCGGTCAACATGTCGAGGGCTGATTTCTTCTTGTGTGATAAACAGCCTTCTGTTTCCATCGCCAAAGCTTTCAGGGGAGCATTTGCAAGCGTTTGGCACCATTTTTGAGTGAATTGCCAAAAGTCAGATTTTTGCTGAAATGGTGACCCCGGGGCTTAGGGATTTTTTCAAAAAAATCTTTTTCCGCCGGTCAAGTTTTCAAGGGCTGATTTCTTGTCCTGTGATAAACAGCCTTCTGTTTCCATCGCCAAAGCTTTCAGGGGAGCATTTGCAAGCGTTTGGCACCATTTTTGAGTGAATTGCCAAAAGTCAGATTTTTGCTGAAATGGTGACCCCGGGGCTTAGGGATTTTTTCAAAAAAATCTTTTTCCGCCGGTCAAGTTTTCAAGGGCTGATTTCTTGTCCTGTGATAAAAAGCCTTCTGTTTCGACTGCCAAACCTTTCAGGGGAGCATTTGCAAGCGTTTGGCACCATTTTTGAATGAATTGCCAAAAGTCAGATTTTTGCTGAAATTGTGACCCCGGGGCTTAGGGATTTTTTCAAAAAAATCTTTTTCCGCCGGTTAACATGTCGAGGGCTGATTTCTTCTTGTGTGATAAACAGCCTTCTGTTTCCATCGCCAAAGCTTTCAGGGGAGCATTTGCAAGCGTTTGGCACCATTTTTGAGTGAATTGCCAAAAGTCAGATTTTTGCTGAAATGGTGACCCCGGGGCTTAGGAATTTTTTCAAAAAAATCTTTTTCCGCCGGTCAAGTTTTCAAGGGCTGATTTCTTGTCCTGTGATAAAAAGCCTTCTGTTTCGACTGCCAAACCTTTCAGGGGAGCATTTGCAAGCGTTTGGCAACATTTTTGAATGAATTGCCAAAAGTCAGATTTTTGCTGAAATGGTGACCCCGGGGCTTAGGGATTTTTTCAAAAAAATCTTTTTCCGCCGGTCAAGTTTTCAAGGGCTGATTTCTTGTCCTGTGATAAAAAGCCTTCTGTTTCGACTGCCAAACCTTTCAGGGGAGCATTTGCAAGCGTTTGGCACCATTTTTGAGTGAATTGCCAAAAGTCAGATTTTTGCTGAAATTGTGACCCCGGGCCTTAGGGATTTTTTCCAAAAAATCATTTTCCGCCGGTTAACATGTCGAGGGCTGATTTCTTCTTGGGTGATAAACAGCCTTCTGTTTCCATCGCCAAAGCTTTCAGGGGAGCATTTGCAAGCGTTTGGCACCATTTTTGAGTGAATTGCCAAAAGTCAGATTTTTGCTGAAATGGTGACCCCGGGGCTTAGGGATTTTTTCAAAAAAATCATTTTCCGCCGGTTAACATGTCGAGGGCTGGTTTCTTCTTGTGTGATAAACAGCCTTCTGTTTCCATCGCCAAAGCTTTCAGGGGAGCATTTGCAAGCGTTTGGCACCATTTTTGAGTGAATTGCCAAAAGTCAGATTTCTGCTGAAATTGTGACCCCGGGGCTTAGGGATTTTTTCAAAAAAATCTTTTTCCGCCGGTCAAGTTTTCAAGGGCTGATTTCTTGTCCTGTGATAAAAAGCCTTCTGTTTCGACTGCCAAACCTTTCAGGGGAGCATTTGCAAGCGTTTGGCACCATTTTTGAGTGAATTGCCAAAAGTCAGATTTTTGCTGAAATTGTGACCCCGGGGCTTAGGGATTTTTTCAAAAAAATCTTTTTCTGCCGGTCAAGTTTTCAAGGGCTGATTTCTTGTCCTGTGATAAAAAGCCTTCTGTTTCCATCGCCAAAGCTTTCAGGGGAGCATTTGCAAGCGTTTGGCACCATTTTTGAGTGAATTGCCAAAAGTCAGATTTTTGCTGAAATTGTGACCCCGGGGCTTAGGGATTTTTTCAAAAAAATCATTTTCCGCCGGTTAACATGTCGAGGGCTGATTTCTTCTTGTGTGATAAACAGCCTTCTGTTTCCATCGCCAAAGCTTTCAGGGGAGCATTTGCAAGCGTTTGGCACCATTTTTGAGTGAATTGCCAAAAGTCAGATTTTTGCTGAAATTGTGACCCCGGGGCTTAGGGATTTTTTCAAAAAAATCTTTTTCTGCCGGTCAAGTTTTCAAGGGCTGATTTCTTGTCCTGTGATAAAAAGCCTTCTGTTTCGACTGCCAAAGCTTTCAGGGGAGCATTTGCAAGCGTTTGGCACCATTTTTGAGTGAATTGCCAAAAGTCAGAGTTTTGCTGAAATTGTGACCCCGGGGCTTAGGGATTTTTTCAAAAAAATCTTTTTCCGCCGGTTAACATGTCGAGGGCTGATTTCTTCTTGTGTGATAAACAGCCTTCTGTTTCGACTGCCAAACCTTTCAGGGGAGCATTTGCAAGCGTTTGGCACCATTTTTGAGTGAATTGCCAAAAGTCAGATTTTTGCTGAAATTGTGACCCCGGGGCTTAGGGATTTTTTCAAAAAAATCTTTTTCCGCCGGTCAAGTTTTCAAGGGCTGATTTCTTGTCCTGTGATAAAAAGCCTTCTGTTTCGACTGCCAAACCTTTCAGGGGAGCATTTGCAAGCGTTTGGCACCATTTTTGAGTGAATTGCCAAAAGTCAGATTTTTGCTGAAATTGTGACCCCGGGGCTTAGGGATTTTCAAAAAAATTTTTTTCCGCCGGTCTAGTTTTCAAGGGCTGATTTCTTGTCCTGTGATAAAAAGCCTTCTGTTTCCATCGCCAAAGCTTTCAGGGGAGCATTTGCAAGCGTTTGGCACCATTTTTGAGTGAATTGCCAAAAGTCAGAGTTTTGCTGAAATTGTGACCCCCGGGCTTAGGGATTTTTTCAAAAAAATCTTTTTCCGCCGGTCAAGTTTTCAAGGGCTGATTTCTTGTCCTGTGATAAAAAGCCTTCTGTTTCGACTGCCAAAGCTTTCAGGGGAGCATTTGCAAGCGTTTGGCACCATTTTTGAGTGAATTGCCAAAAGTCAGATTTTTGCTGAAATTGTGACCCCGGGGCTTAGGGATTTTTTCAAAAAAATCTTTTTCCGCCGGTCAAGTTTTCAGGGGCTGATTTCTTGTCCTGTGATAAAAAGACTTCTGTTTCCATCGCCAAAGCTTTCAGGGGAGCATTTGCAAGCGTTTGGCACCATTTTTGAGTGAATTGCCAAAAGTCAGATTTTAGCTGACATTGTGACCCCGGGGCTTAGGGATTTTTTCAAAAAAAATCTTTTCCGCCGGTCAAGTTTTCAAGGGCTGATTTCTTGTCCTGTGAGAAAAAGCCTTCTGTTTCGACTGCCAAACCTTTCAGGGAAGCATTTGTCAGCGTTTGGCACCATTTTTGAGTGAATTGCCAAAAGTCAGATATTTGCTGAAATTGTGACCCCGGGGCTTAGGGATTTTTTCCAAAAAATCTTTTTCCGCCGGTCAAGTTTTCAAGGGCTGATTTCTTGTCCTCTGATAAAAAGCCTCCTTTTTCGACTGCCAAAGCTTTCAGGGGAGCATTTGCATGCGTTTGGCACCATTTTTGAGTGAATTGCCAAAAGACAGATTTTTGCTGAAATTGTGACCCCGGGCCTTAGGGATTTTTTCAAAAAAATCATTTTCCGCCGGTTAACATGTCGAGGGCTGATTTCTTCTTGTGTGATAAACAGCCTTCTGTTTCCATCGCCAAACCCTTCAGGGGAGCATTTGCAAGCGTTTGGCACCATTTTTGAGTGAATTGCCAAAAGTCAGATTTTTGCTGAAATGGTGACCCCGGGGCTTAGGGATTTTTTCCAAAAAATCTTTTTCCGCCCGTCAAGTTTTCAAGGGCTGATTTCTTGTCCTGTGATAAAAAGACTTCTGTTTTCATCGCCAAAGCTTTCAGGGGAGCATTTGCAAGCGTTTGGCACCATTTTTGAGTGAATTGCCAAAAGTCAGATTTTTGCTGAAATTGTGACCCCGGGGCTTAGGGATTTTTTCAAAAAAATCATTTTCCGCCGGTTTACATGTCGAGGGCTGATTTCTTCTTGTGTGATAAACAGCCTTCTGTTTCCATCGCCAAAGCTTTCAGGGGAGCATTTGCAAGCGTTTGGCACCATTTTTGACTGAATTGCCAAAAGTCAGATTTTTGCTGAAATGGTGACCCCGGGGCTTAGGGATTTTTTCAAAAAAAAATTTTATCCGCCGGTCAAGTTTTCAAGGTCTGATTACTTGTCCTGTGATAAAAAGACTTCTGTTTCCATCGCCAAAGCTTTCAGGGGAGCATTTGCAAGCGTTTGGCACCATTTTTGAGTGAATTGCCAAACGTCAGATTTTTGCTGAAATTGTGACCCCGGGGCTTAGGGATTTTTTCAAAAAAATCTTTTTCCGCCGGTCAAGTTTTCAAGGGCTGATTTCTTGTCCTGTGATAAAAAGCCTTCTGTTTCGACTGCCAAACCTTTCAGGGGAGCATTTGCCAGCGTTTGGCACCATTTTTGAGTGAATTGCCAAAAGTCAGATTTTTGCTGAAATTGTCACCCCGGGGCTTAGGGATTTTTTCCAAAAAATCTTTTTCCGCCAGGCAAGTTTTCAATGGCTGATTTCTTGTCCTCTGATAAAAAGCCTCCTTTTTCGACTGCCAAAGCTTTCAGGGGAGCATTTGCAAGCGTTTGGCACCATTTTTGAGTGAATTGCCAAAAGTCAGATTTTTGCTGAAATTGTGACCCCGGGGCTTAGAGATTTTTCCAAAAAAATCTTTTTCCGCCGGTCAAGTTTTCAAGGGCTGATTTCTTGTCCTGTGATAAAAAGCCTTCTGTTTCGACTGCCAAACCTTTCAGGGGAGCATTTGCAAGCGTTTGGCACCATTTTTGAGTGAATTGCCAAAAGTCAGATTTTTGCTGAAATTGTGACCCCGGGGCTTAGGGATTTTTTCAAAAAAATCTTTTTCCGCCGGTCAAGTTTTCAAGGGCTGATTTCTTGTCCTGTGATAAAAAGCCTTCTGTTTCGACTGCCAAACCTTTCACGGGAGCATTTGCCAGCGTTTGGCACCATTTTTGAGTGAATTGCCAAAAGTCAGATTTTTGCTGAAATTGTCACCCCGGGGCTTAGGGATTTTTTCCAAAAAATCTTTTTCCGCCAGTCAAGTTTTCAATGGCTGATTTCTTATCCTCTGATAAAAAGCCTCCTTTTTCGACTGCCAAACCTTTCAGGGGAGCATTTGCAAGCGTTTGGCACCATTTTTGAGTGAATTGCCAAAAGTCAGATTTTTGCTGAAATTGTGACCCCGGGGCTTAGGGATTTTTTCAAAAAAATCTTTTTCCGCCGGTCAAGTTTTCAAGGGCTGATTTCTAGTCCTGTGATAAAAAGCCTTCTGTTTCGACTGCCAAACCTTTCAGGGGAGCATTTGCAAGCGTTTGGCACCATTTTTGAGTGAATTGCCAAAAGTCAGATTTTTGCTGAAATTGTGACCCCGGGGCTTAGGGATTTTTTCAAAAAAATCTTTTTCCGCCGGTCAAGTTTTCAAGGGCTGATTTCTTGTCCTGTGATAAAAAGCCTTCTGTTTCGACTGCCAAACCTATCAGGGGAGCATTTGCAAGCGTTTGGCACCATTTTTGAGTGAATTGCCAAAAGTCAGATTTTTGCTGAAATTGTGACCCCGGGGCTTAGGGATTTTTTCAAAAAAATGTTTTTCCGCCGGTCAAGTTTTCAAGGGCTGATTTCTTGTCCTGTGATAAAAAGCCTTCTGTTTCGACTGCCAAAGCTTTCAGGGGAGCATTTGCAAGCGTTTGGCACCATTTTTGAGTGAATTGCCAAAAGTCAGATTTTTGCTGAAATTGTGACCCCGGGGCTTAGGGATTTTTTCAAAAAAATCTTTTTCCGCCGGTCAAGTTTTCAAGGGCTGATTTCTTGTCCTGTGATAAAAAGGCTTCTGTTTCGACTGCCAAACCTATCAGGGGAGCATTTGCAAGCGTTTGGCACCATTTTTGAGTGAATTGCCAAAAGTCAGATTTTTGCTGAAATTGTGACCCCGGGGCTTAGGGATTTTTTCAAAAAAATCTTTTTCCGGCGGTCAAGTTTTCAAGGGCTGATTTCTTGTCCTGTGATAAAAAGACTTCTGTTTCCATCGCCAAAGCTTTCAGGGGAGCATTTGCAAGCGTTTGGCACCATTTTTGAGTGAATTGCCAAAAGTCAGATTTTTGCTGAAATTGTGACCCCGGGGCTTAGGGATTTTTTCAAAAAAATCTTTTTCCGCCGGTCAAGTTTTCAAGGGCTGATTTCTTGTCCTGTGATAAAAAGCCTTCTGTTTCGACTGCCAAACCTTTCAGGGGAGCATTTGCCAGCGTTTGGCACCATTTTTGAGTGAATTGCCAAAAGTCAGATTTTTGCTGAAATTGTGACCCCGGGGCTTAGGGATTTTCAAAAAAATCTTTTTCCGCCGGTCAAGTTTTCAAGGGCTGATTTCTTGTCCTGTGATAAAAACACTTCTGTTTCCATTCCCAAAGCTTTCAGGGGAGCATTTGAAAGCGTTTGGCACCAATTTTGAGTGAATTGCCAAAAGTCAGATTTTTGCTGAAATTGTGACCCCGGGGCTTAGGGATTTTTTCAAAAAAATCTTTTTCCGCCGGTCAAGTTTTCAAGGGCTGATTTCTTGTCCTGTGATAAAAAGCCTTCGGTTTCGACTGCCAAAGCATTCAAGGTAGCATTTGCAAGCGTTTGGCACCATTTTTGAGTGAATTGCCAAAAGTCAGATTTTTGCTGAAATTGTGACCCCGGGGCTTAGGGATTTTTTCAAAAAAATCTTTTTCCGCCGGTCAAGTTTTCAAGGGCTGATTTCTTGTCCTGTGATAAAAAACCTCCTTTTTTGACTGCCAAAGCTTTCAGGGGAGCATTTGCAAGCGTTTGGCACCATTTTTGAGTGAATTGCCAAAAGTCAGATTTTTGCTGAAATTGTGACCCCGGGGCTTAGTGATTTTTTCAAAAAAATCTTTTTCCGCCGGTCAAGTTTTCAAGGGCTGATTTCTTGTCCTGTGATAAAAAGCCTTCTGTTTCGACTGCCAAAGCTTTCAGGGGAGCATTTGCAAGCGTTTGGCACCATTTTTGAGTGAATTGCCAAAAGTTAGATTTTTGCTGAAATTGTGACCCCGGGGCTTAGGGATTTTTTCAAAAAAATCTTTTTCCGCCGGTCAAGTTTTCAAGGGCTGATTTCTTGTCCTGTGATAAAAAGCCTTCTGTTTCGACTGCCAAACTTTCAGGGGACCATTTGCAAGCGTTTGGCACCATTTTTGAGTGAATTGCCAAAAGTCAGATTTTTGCTGAAATTGTGACCCCGGGGCTTAGGGATTTTCAAAAAAATCTTTTTCCACCGGTCAAGTTTTCAATGGCTGATTTCTTGTCCTGTGATAAAAAGACTTCTGTTTCCATCGCCAAAGCTCTCAGGGGAGCATTTGCAAGCGTTTGGCACCATTTTTGAGTGAATTGCCAAAAGTCAGATTTTTGCTGAAATTGTGACCCCGGGGGCTTAGGGATTTTTTCAAAAAAATCTTTTTCCGCCGGTCAAGTTTTCAAGAGCTGATTTCTTCTCCTGTGATAAAAAGCCTTCTGTTTCGACTGCCAAAGCATTCAAGGTAGCATTTGCAAGCGTTTGGCCCCATTTTTGAGTGAATTGCCAAAAGTCAGATTTTTGCTGAAATTGTGACCCCGGGGCTTAGGGATTTTTTCAAAAAAATCTTTTTCCGCCGGTCAAGTTTTCAAGGGCTGATTTCTTGTCCTGTGATAAAAAGCCTTCTGTTTCGACTGCCAAAGCTTTCAGGGGAGCATTTGCAAGCGTTTGGCACCATTTTTGAGTGAATTGCCAAAAGTTAGATTTTTGCTGAAATTGTGACCCCGGGGCTTAGGGATTTTTTCAAAAAAATCTTTTTCCGCCGGTCAAGTTTTCAAGGGCTGATTTCTTGTCCTGTGATAAAAAGCCTTCTATTTCGACTGCCAAACCTTTCAGGGGAGCATTTGCAAGCGTTTCGCACCATTTTTGAGTGAATTGCCAAAAGTCAGATTTTTGCTGAAATTGTAACACCGGGGCTTAGGGATTTTCAAAAAAATCTTTTTCCGCCGGTCAAGTTTTCAAGGGCTGATTTCTTGTCCTGTGATAAAAAGACTTCTGTTTCCATCGCCAAAGCATTCAGGGGAGCATTTGCAAGCGTTTGGCACCATTTTTGAGTGAATTGCCAAAAGTCAGATTTTTGCTGAAATTCTGACCCCGCGGCTTAGGGATTTTTTCAAAAAAATCTTTTTCCGCCGGTCAAGTTTTCAAAGGCTGATTTCTTGTCCTGTGATAAAAAGACTTCTGTTTCCATCGCCAAAGCTTTCAGGGGAGCATTTGCAAGCGTTTGGCACCATTTTTGAGTGAATTGCCAAAAGTCAGATTTTTGCTGAAATTGTCACCCCGGGGCTTAGGGATTTTTTCAAAAAAATCTTTTTCCGCCGGTCAAGTTTTCAAGGGCTGATTTCTTGTCCTGTGATAAAAAGCCTTCTGTTTCGACTGCCAAACCTTTCAGGGGAGCATTTGCCAGCGTTTGGCACCATTTTTGAGTGAATTGCCAAAAGTCAGATTTTTGCTGAAATTGTCACCCCGGGGCTTAGGGATTTTTTCAAAAAAATCGTTTTCCGCCGGTCAAGTTTTCAAGGGCTGATTTCTTGTCCTGTGATAAAAAGCCTTCTGTTTCGACTGCCAAACCTATCAGGGGAGCATTTGCAAGCGTTTGGCACCATTTTTGAGTGAATTGCCAAAAGTCAGATTTTTGCTGAAATTGTGACCCCGGGGCTTAGGGATTTTTTCAAAAAAATGTTTTTCCGCCGGTCAAGTTTTCAAGGGCTGATTTCTTGTCCTGTGATAAAAAGCCTTCTGTTTCGACTGCCAAAGCTTTCAGGGGAGCATTTGCAAGCGTTTGGCACCATTTTTGAATGAATTGCCAAAAGTCAGATTTTTGCTGAAATTGTGACCCCGGGGCTTAGGGATTTTTTCAAAAAAATCTTTTTCCGCCGGTCAAGTTTTCAAGGGCTGATTTCTTGTCCTGTGATAAAAAGGCTTCTGTTTCGACTGCCAAACCTATCAGGGGAGCATTTGCAAGCGTTTGGCACCATTTTTGAGTGAATTGCCAAAAGTCAGATTTTTGCTGAAATTGTGACCCCGGGGCTTAGGGATTTTTTCAAAAAAATCTTTTTCCGGCGGTCAAGTTTTCAAGGGCTGATTTCTTGTCCTGTGATAAAAAGACTTCTGTTTCCATCGCCAAAGCTTTCAGGGGAGCATTTGCAAGCGTTTGGCACCATTTTTGAGTGAATTGCCAAAAGTCAGATTTTTGCTGAAATTGTGACCCCGGGGCTTAGGGATTTTTTCAAAAAAATCTTTTTCCGCCGGTCAAGTTTTCAAGGGCTGATTTCTTGTCCTGTGATAAAAAGCCTTCTGTTTCGACTGCCAAACCTTTCAGGGGAGCATTTGCCAGCGTTTGGCACCATTTTTGAGTGAATTGCCAAAAGTCAGATTTTTGCTGAAATTGTGACCCCGGGGCTTAGGGATTTTCAAAAAAATCTTTTTCCGCCGGTCAAGTTTTCAAGGGCTGATTTCTTGTCCTGTGATAAAAAGACTTCTGTTTCCATCCCCAAAGCTTTCAGGGGAGCATTTGAAAGCGTTTGGCACCATTTTTGAGTGAATTGCCAAAAGTCAGATTTTTGCTGAAATTGTGACCCCGGGGCTTAGGGATTTTTTCAAAAAAATCTTTTTCCGCCGGTCAAGTTTTCAAGGGCTGATTTCTTGTCCTGTGATAAAAAACCTCCTTTTTTGACTGCCAAAGCTTTCAGGGGAGCATTTGCAAGCGTTTGGCACCATTTTTGAGTGAATTGCCAAAAGTCAGATTTTTGCTGAAATTGTGACCCCGGGGCTTAGTGATTTTTTCAAAAAAATCTTTTTCCGCCGGTCAAGTTTTCAAGGGCTGATTTCTTGTCCTGTGATAAAAAGCCTTCTGTTTCGACTGCCAAAGCTTTCAGGGGAGCATTTGCAAGCGTTTGGCACCATTTTTGAGTGAATTGCCAAAAGTTAGATTTTTGCTGAAATTGTGACCCCGGGGCTTAGGGATTTTTTCAAAAAAATCTTTTTCCGCCGGTCAAGTTTTCAAGGGCTGATTTCTTGTCCTGTGATAAAAAGCCTTCTGTTTCGACTGCCAAACTTTCAGGGGACCATTTGCAAGCGTTTGGCACCATTTTTGAGTGAATTGCCAAAAGTCAGATTTTTGCTGAAATTGTGACCCCGGGGCTTAGGGATTTTCAAAAAAATCTTTTTCCACCGGTCAAGTTTTCAATGGCTGATTTCTTGTCCTGTGATAAAAAGACTTCTGTTTCCATCGCCAAAGCTCTCAGGGGAGCATTTGCAAGCGTTTGGCACCATTTTTGAGTGAATTGCCAAAAGTCAGATTTTTGCTGAAATTGTGACCCCGGGGGCTTAGGGATTTTTTCAAAAAAATCTTTTTCCGCCGGTCAAGTTTTCAAGAGCTGATTTCTTCTCCTGTGATAAAAAGCCTTCTGTTTCGACTGCCAAAGCATTCAAGGTAGCATTTGCAAGCGTTTGGCCCCATTTTTGAGTGAATTGCCAAAAGTCAGATTTTTGCTGAAATTGTGACCCCGGGGCTTAGGGATTTTTTCAAAAAAATCTTTTTCCGCCGGTCAAGTTTTCAAGGGCTGATTTCTTGTCCTGTGATAAAAAGCCTTCTGTTTCGACTGCCAAAGCTTTCAGGGGAGCATTTGCAAGCGTTTGGCACCATTTTTGAGTGAATTGCCAAAAGTTAGATTTTTGCTGAAATTGTGACCCCGGGGCTTAGGGATTTTTTCAAAAAAATCTTTTTCCGCCGGTCAAGTTTTCAAGGGCTGATTTCTTGTCCTGTGATAAAAAGCCTTCTATTTCGACTGCCAAACCTTTCAGGGGAGCATTTGCAAGCGTTTCGCACCATTTTTGAGTGAATTGCCAAAAGTCAGATTTTTGCTGAAATTGTAACACCGGGGCTTAGGGATTTTCAAAAAAATCTTTTTCCGCCGGTCAAGTTTTCAAGGGCTGATTTCTTGTCCTGTGATAAAAAGACTTCTGTTTCCATCGCCAAAGCATTCAGGGGAGCATTTGCAAGCGTTTGGCACCATTTTTGAGTGAATTGCCAAAAGTCAGATTTTTGCTGAAATTCTGACCCCGCGGCTTAGGGATTTTTTCAAAAAAATCTTTTTCCGCCGGTCAAGTTTTCAAAGGCTGATTTCTTGTCCTGTGATAAAAAGACTTCTGTTTCCATCGCCAAAGCTTTCAGGGGAGCATTTGCAAGCGTTTGGCACCATTTTTGAGTGAATTGCCAAAAGTCAGATTTTTGCTGAAATTGTCACCCCGGGGCTTAGGGATTTTTTCAAAAAAATCTTTTTCCGCCGGTCAAGTTTTCAAGGGCTGATTTCTTGTCCTGTGATAAAAAGCCTTCTGTTTCGACTGCCAAACCTTTCAGGGGAGCATTTGCAAGCGTTTGGCACCATTTTTGAGTGAATTGCCAAAAGTCAGATTTTTGCTGAAATTGTCACCCCGGGGCTTAGGGATTTTTTCAAAAAAATCGTTTTCCGCCGGTCAAGTTTTCAAGGGCTGATTTCTTGTCCTGTGATAAAAAGCCTTCTGTTTCGACTGCCAAACCTTTCAGGGGAGCATTTGCAAGCGTTTGGCACCATTTTTGAGTGAATTGCCAAAAGTTAGATTTTTGCTGAAATTGTGACCCCGGGGCTTAGGGATTTTCAAAAAAATCTTTTTCCGCCGGTCAAGTTTTCAAGGGCTGATTTCTTGTCCTGTGATAAAAAGCCTTCTGTTTCGACTGCCAAACCTATCAGGGGAGCATTTGCAAGCGTTTGGCACCATTTTTGAGTGAATTGCCAAAAGTCAGATTTTTGCTGAAATTGTGACCCCGGGGCTTAGGGATTTTTTCAAAAAAATCTTTTTCCGCCGGTCAAGTTTTCAAGGGCTGATTTCTTGTCCTGTGATAAAAAGCCTTCTGTTTCGACTGCCAAAGCTTTCAGGGGAGCATTTGCAAGCGTTTGGCACCATTTTTGAGTGAATTGCCAAAAGTCAGATTTTTGCTGAAATTGTGACCCCGGGGCTTAGGGATTTTTTCAAAAAAATCTTTTTCCGCCGGTCAAGTTTTCAAGGGCTGATTTCTTGTCCTGTGATAAAAAGACTTCTGTTTCCATCCCCATAGCTTTCAGGGGAGCATTTGAAAGCGTTTGGCACCAATTTTGAGTGAATTGCCAAAAGTCAGATTTTTGCTGAAATTGTGACCCCGGGGCTTAGGGATTTTTTCAAAAAAATCTTTTTCCGCCGGTCAAGTTTTCAAAGGCTGATTTCTTGTCCTGTGATAAAAAGACTTCTGTTTCCATCGCCAAAGCTTTCAGGGGAGCATTTGCAAGCGTTTGGCACCATTTTTGAGTGAATTGCCAAAAGTCAGATTTTTGCTGAAATTGTCACCCCGGGGCTTAGGGATTTTTTCAAAAAAATCTTTTTCCGCCGGTCAAGTTTTCAAGGGCTGATTTCTTGTCCTGTGATAAAAAGCCTTCTGTTTCGACTGCCAAACCTTTCAGGGGAGCATTTGCAAGCGTTTGGCACCATTTTTGAGTGAATTGCCAAAAGTCAGATTTTTGCTGAAATTGTCACCCCGGGGCTTAGGGATTTTTTCAAAAAAATCGTTTTCCGCCGGTCAAGTTTTCAAGGGCTGATTTCTTGTCCTGTGATAAAAAGCCTTCTGTTTCGACTGCCAAACCTTTCAGGGGAGCATTTGCAAGCGTTTGGCACCATTTTTGAGTGAATTGCCAAAAGTTAGATTTTTGCTGAAATTGTGACCCCGGGGCTTAGGGATTTTCAAAAAAATCTTTTTCCGCCGGTCAAGTTTTCAAGGGCTGATTTCTTGTCCTGTGATAAAAAGCCTTCTGTTTCGACTGCCAAACCTATCAGGGGAGCATTTGCAAGCGTTTGGCACCATTTTTGAGTGAATTGCCAAAAGTCAGATTTTTGCTGAAATTGTGACCCCGGGGCTTAGGGATTTTTTCAAAAAAATCTTTTTCCGCCGGTCAAGTTTTCAAGGGCTGATTTCTTGTCCTGTGATAAAAAGCCTTCTGTTTCGACTGCCAAAGCTTTCAGGGGAGCATTTGCAAGCGTTTGGCACCATTTTTGAGTGAATTGCCAAAAGTCAGATTTTTGCTGAAATTGTGACCCCGGGGCTTAGGGATTTTTTCAAAAAAATCTTTTTCCGCCGGTCAAGTTTTCAAGGGCTGATTTCTTGTCCTGTGATAAAAAGACTTCTGTTTCCATCCCCATAGCTTTCAGGGGAGCATTTGAAAGCGTTTGGCACCAATTTTGAGTGAATTGCCAAAAGTCAGATTTTTGCTGAAATTGTGACCCCGGGGCTTAGGGATTTTTTCAAAAAAATCTTTTTCCGCCGGTCAAGTTTTCAAGGGCTGATTTCTTGTCCTGTGATAAAAAGCCTTCGGTTTCGACTGCCAAAGCATTCAAGGTAGCATTTGCAAGCGTTTGGCACCATTTTTGAGTGAATTGCCAAAAGTCAGATTTTTGCTGAAATTGTCACCCCGGGGCTTAGGGATTTTTTCCAAAAAATCTTTTTCCGCCCGTCAAGTTTTCAAGGGCTGATTTCTTGTCCTCTGATAAAAAGCCTCCTTTTTCGACTGCCAAAGCTTTCAGGGGAGCATTTGCAAGCGTTTGGCACCATTTTAGAGTGAATTGCCAAAAGTCAGATTTTTGCTGAAATTGTGACCCCGGGGCTTAGGGATTTTTTCAAAAAAATCTTTTTCCGCCGGTCAAGTTTTCAAGGGCTGATTTCTTGTCCTGTGATAAAAAGACTTCTGTTTCCATCGCCAAAGCTTTCAGGGGAGCATTTGCAAGCGTTTGGCACCATTTTTGAGTGAATTGCCAAAAGTCAGATTTTTGCTGAAATTGTGACCCCGGGGCTTAGGGATTTTTTCAAAAAAAATCTTTTTCCGCCGGTCAAGTTTTCAAGGGCTGATTTCTTGTCCTGTGATAAAAAGCCTTCTGTTTCGACTGCCAAACCTTTCAGGGGAGCATTTGCCAGCGTTTGGCACCATTTTTGAGTGAATTGCCAAAAGTCAGATTTTTGCTGAAATTGTCACCCCGGGGCTTAGGGATTTTTTCCAAAAAATCTTTTTCCGCCGGTCAAGTTTTCAAGGGCTGATTTCTTGTCCTCTGATAAAAAGCCTCCTTTTTCGACTGCCAAAGCTTTCAGGGGAGCATTTGCAAGCGTTTGGCACCATTTTTGAGTGAATTGCCAAAAGTCAGATTTTTGCTGAAATTGTGACCCCGGGGCTTAGGGATTTTCAAAAAAATCTTTTTCCGCCGGTCAAGTTTTCAAGGGCTGATTTCTTGTCCTGTGATAAAAAGACTTCTGTTTCCATCGCCAAAGCTTTCAGGGGAGCATTTGCAAGCGTTTGGCACCATTTTTGAGTGAATTGCCAAAAGTCAGATTTTTGCTGAAATTGTGACCCCGGGGCTTAGGGATTTTTTCAAAAAAATCTTTTTCCGCCGGTCAAGTTTTCAAGGGCTGATTTCTTGTCCTGTGATAAAAAGACTTCTGTTTCCATCCCCAAAGCTTTCAGGGGAGCATTTGAAAGCGTTTGGCACCAATTTTGAGTGAATTGCCAAAAGTCAGATTTTTGCTGAAATTGTGACCCCGGGGCTTAGGGATTTTTTCAAAAAAATCTTTTTCCGCCGGTCAAGTTTTCAAGGGCTGATTTCTTGTCCTGTGATAAAAAGCCTTCGGTTTCGACTGCCAAAGCATTCAAGGTAGCATTTGCAAGCGTTTGGCACCATTTTTGAGTGAATTGCCAAAAGTCAGATTTTTGCTGAAATTGTGACCCCGGGGCTTAGGGATTTTTTCAAAAAAATCTTTTTCCGCCGGTCAAGTTTTCAAGGGCTGATTTCTTGTCCTGTGATAAAAAGCCTCCTTTTTTGACTGCCAAACCTTTCAGGGGAGCATTTGCAAGCGTTTGGCACCATTTTTGAGTGAATTGCCAAAAGTCAGATTTTTGCTGAAATTGTGACCCCGGGGCTTAGGGATTTTCAAGAAAATCTTTTTCCGCCAGTCAAGTTTAAAAGGGCTGATTTCTTGTCCTGTGATAAAAAGCCTTCGGTTTCGACTGCCAAAGCATTCAAGGTAGCATTTGCAAGCGTTTGGCACCATTTTTGAGTGAATTGCCAAAAGTCAGATTTTTGCTGAAATTGTCACCCCGGGGCTTACGGATTTTTTCCAAAAAATCTTTTTCCGCCGGTCAAGTTTTCAAGGGCTGATTTCTTGTCCTCTGATAAAAAGCCTCCTTTTTCGACTGCCAAAGCTTTCAGGGGAGCATTTGCAAGCGTTTGGCACCATTTTAGAGTGAATTGCCAAAAGTCAGATTTTTGCTGAAATTGTGACCCCGGGGCTTAGGGATTTTTTCAAAAAAATCTTTTTCCGCCGGTCAAGTTTTCAAGGGCTGATTTCTTGTCCTGTGATAAAAAGACTTCTGTTTCCATCGCCAAAGCTTTCAGGGGAGCATTTGCAAGCGTTTGGCACCATTTTTGAGTGAATTGCCAAAAGTCAGATTTTTGCTGAAATTGTGACCCCGGGGCTTAGGGATTTTTTCAAAAAAATCTTTTTCCGCCGGTCAAGTTTTCAAGGGCTGATTTCTTGTCCTGTGATAAAAAGCCTTCTGTTTCGACTGCCAAACCTTTCAGGGGAGCATTTGCCAGCGTTTGGCACCATTTTTGAGTGAATTGCCAAAAGTCAGATTTTTGCTGAAATTGTGACCCCGGGGCTTAGGGATTTTCAAAAAAATCTTTTTCCGCCGGTCAAGTTTTCAAGGGCTGATTTCTTGTCCTGTGATAAAAAGACTTCTGTTTCCATCGCCAAAGCTTTCAGGGGAGCATTTGAAAGCGTTTGGCACCAATTTTGAGTGAATTGCCAAAAGTCAGATTTTTGCTGAAATTGTGACCCCGGGGCTTAGGGATTTTTTCAAAAAAATCTTTTTCCGCCGGTCAAGTTTTCAAGGGCTGATTTCTTGTCCTGTGATAAAAAGCCTTCGGTTTCGACTGCCAAAGCATTCAAGGTAGCATTTGCAAGCGTTTGGCACCATTTTTGAGTGAATTGCCAAAAGTCAGATTTTTGCTGAAATTGTGACCCCGGGGCTTAGGGATTTTTTCAAAAAAATCTTTTTCCGCCGGTCAAGTTTTCAAGGGCTGATTTCTTGTCCTGTGATAAAAAGCCTCCTTTTTTGACTGCCAAACCTTTCAGGGGAGCATTTGCAAGCGTTTGGCACCATTTTTGAGTGAATTGCCAAAAGTCAGATTTTTGCTGAAATTGTGACCCCGGGGCTTAGGGATTTTCAAGAAAATCTTTTTCCGCCAGTCAAGTTTAAAAGGGCTGATTTCTTGACCTGTGATAAAAAGACTTCTGTTTCCATCGCCAAACCTTTCAGGGGAGCATTTGCAAGCGTTTGGCACCATTTTTGAGTGAATTGCCAAAAGTTAGATTTTTGCTGAAATTGTGACCCCGGGGCTTAGGGATTTTCAAAAAAATCTTTTTCCGCCGGTCAAGTTTTCAAGGGCTGATTTCTTGTCCTGTGATAAAAAGCCTTCTGTTTCGACTGCCAAACCTATCAGGGGAGCATTTGCAAGCGTTTGGCACCATTTTTGAGTGAATTGCCAAAAGTCAAATTTTTGCTGAAATTGTGACCCCGGGGCTTAGGGATTTTTTCAAAAAAATCTTTTTCCGCCGGTCAAGTTTTCAAGGGCTGATTTCTTGTCCTGTGATAAAAAGCCTTCTGTTTCGACTGCCAAAGCTTTCAGGGGAGCATTTGCAAGCGTTTGGCACCATTTTTGAGTGAATTGCCAAAAGTCAGATTTTTGCTGAAATTGTGACCCCGGGGCTTAGGGATTTTTTCAAAAAAATCTTTTTCCGCCGGTCAAGTTTTCAAGGGCTGATTTCTTGTCCTGTGATAAAAAGCCTTCTGTTTCGACTGCCAAACCTTTCAGGGGAGCATTTGCAAGCGTTTGGCACCATTTTTGAGTGAATTGCCAAAAGTTAGATTTTTGCTGAAATTGTGACCCCGGGGCTTAGGGATTTTCAAAAAAATCTTTTTCCGCCGGTCAAGTTTTCAAGGGCTGATTTCTTCTCCTGTGATAAAAAGCCTTCTGTTTCGACTGCCAAACCTTTCAGGGGAGCATTTGCAAGCGTTTGGCACCATTTTTGAGTGAATTGCCAAAAGTCAGATTTTTGCTGAAATTGTGACCCCGGGGCTTAGGGATTTTTTCAAAAAAATCTTTTTCCGCCGGTCAAGTTTTCAAGGGCTGATTTCTTGTCCTGTGATAAAAAGACTTCTGTTTCCATCGCCAAAGCTTTCAGGGGAGCATTTGCAAGCGTTTGGCACCATTTTTGAGTGAATTGCCAAAAGTCAGATTTTTGCTGAAATTGTGACCCCGGGGCTTAGGGATTTTTTCAAAAAAATCTTTTTCCGCCGGTCAAGTTTTCAAGGGCTGATTTCTTGTCCTGTGATAAAAAGCCTTCTGTTTCGACTGCCAAACCTTTCAGGGGAGCATTTGCCAGCGTTTGGCACCATTTTTGAGTGAATTGCCAAAAGTCAGATTTTTGCTGAAATTGTGACCCCGGGGCTTAGGGATTTTTTCCAAAAAATCTTTTTCCGCCGGTCAAGTTTTCAAGGGCTGATTTCTTGTCCTCTGATAAAAAGCCTCCTTTTTCGACTGCCAAAGCTTTCAGGGGAGCATTTGCAAGCGTTTGGCACCATTTTTGAGTGAATTGCCAAAAGTCAGATTTTTGCTGAAATTGTGACCCCGGGGCTTAGGGATTTTCAAAAAAATCTTTTTCCGCCGGTCAAGTTTTCAAGGGCTGATTTCTTGTCCTGTGATAAAAAGACTTCTGTTTCCATCGCCAAAGCTTTCAGGGGAGCATTTGCAAGCGTTTGGCACCATTTTTGAGTGAATTGCCAAAAGTCAGATTTTTGCTGAAATTGTGACCCCGGGGCTTAGGGATTTTTTCAAAAAAATCTTTTTCCGCCGGTCAAGTTTTCAAGGGCTGATTTCTTGTCCTGTGATAAAAAGCCTTCTGTTTCGACTCCCAAAGCTTTCAGGGGAGCATTTGCAAGCGTTTGGCACCATTTTTGAGTGAATTGCCAAAAGTTAGATTTTTGCTGAAATTGTGACCCCGGGGCTTAGGGATTTTTTCAAAAAAATCTTTTTCCGCCGGTCAAGTTTTCAAGGGCTGATTTCTTGTCCTGTGATAAAAAGACTTCTGTTTCGACTGCCAAACTTTCAGGGGACCATTTGCAAGCGTTTGGCACCATTTTTGAGTGAATTGCCAAAAGTCAGATTTTTGCTGAAATTGTGACCCCGGGGCTTAGGGATTTTCAAAAAAATCTTTTTCCACCGGTCAAGTTTTCAAGGGCTGATTTCTTGTCCTGTGATAAAAAGACTTCTGTTTCCATCGCCAAAGCTCTCAGGGGAGCATTTGCAAGCGTTTGGCACCATTTTTGAGTGAATTGCCAAAAGTCAGATTTTTGCTGAAATTGTGACCCCGGGGCTTAGGGATTTTTTCAAAAAAATCTTTTTCCGCCGGTCAAGTTTTCAAGGGCTGATTTCTTCTCCTGTGATAAAAAGCCTTCTGTTTCGACTGCCAAAGCATTCAAGGTAGCATTTGCAAGCGTTTGGCCCCATTTTTGAGTGAATTGCCAAAAGTCAGATTTTTGCTGAAATTGTGACCCCGGGGCTTAGGGATTTTTTCAAAAAAATCTTTTTCCACCGGTCAAGTTTTCAAGGGCTGATTTCTTGTCCTGTGATAAAAAGCCTTCTGTTTCGACTGCCAAAGTTTTCAGGGGAGCATTTGCAAGCGTTTGGCACCATTTTTGAGTGAATTGCCAAAAGTTAGATTTTTGCTGAAATTGTGACCCCGGGGCTTAGGGATTTTCAAAAAAATCTTTTTCCGCCGGTCAAGTTTTCAAGGGCTGATTTCTTGTCCTGTGATAAAAAGCCTTCTGTTTCGACTGCCAAACTTTCAGGGGATCATTTGCAAGCGTTTCGCACCATTTTTGAGTGAATTGCCAAAAGTCAGATTTTTGCTGAAATTGTGACCCCGGGGCTTAGGGATTTTCAAAAAAATCTTTTTCCACCGGTCAAGTTTTCAAGGGCTGATTTCTTGTCCTGTGATAAAAAGACTTCTGTTTCCATCGCCAAAGCTCTCAGGGGAGCATTTGCAAGCGTTTGGCACCATTTTTGAGTGAATTGCCAAAAGTCAGATTTTTGCTGAAATTGTGACCCCGGGGCTTAGGGATTTTTTCAAAAAAATCTTTTTCCGCCGGTCAAGTTTTCAAGGGCTGATTTCTTCTCCTGTGATAAAAAGCCTTCTGTTTCGACTGCCAAAGCATTCAAGGTAGCATTTGCAAGCGTTTGGCCCCATTTTTGAGTGAATTGCCAAAAGTCAGATTTTTGCTGAAATTGTGACCCCGGGGCTTAGGGATTTTTTCAAAAAAATCTTTTTCCGCCGGTCAAGTTTTAAAGGGCTGATTTCTTGTCCTGTGATAAAAAGCCTTCTGTTTCGACTGCCAAAGCTTTCAGGGGAGCATTTGCAAGCGTATGGCACCATTTTTGAGTGAATTGCCAAAAGTTAGATTTTTGCTGAAATTGTGACCCCGGGGCTTAGGGATTTTTTCAAAAAAATCTTTTTCCGCCGGTCAAGTTTTCAAGGGCTGATTTCTTGTCCTGTGATAAAAAGCCTTCTATTTCGACTGCCAAAGCTTTCAGGGGAGCATTTGCAAGCGTTTGGCACCATTTTTGAGTAAATTGCCAAAAGTCAGATTTTTGCTGAAATTGTGACCCCGGGGCTTAGGGATTTTTTCAAAAAAATCTTTTTCCGCCGGTCAAGTTTTCAAGGGCTGATTTCTTATCCTGTGATAAAAAGGCTTCTGTTTCGACTGCCAAACCTTTCAGGGGAGCATTTGCAAGCGTTTGGCACCATTTTTGAGTGAATTGCCAAAAGTCAGATTTTTGCTGAAATTGTGACCCCGGGGCTTAGGGATTTTTTCCAAAAAATCTTATTCCGCCGGTCAAGTTTTCAAGGGCTGATTTCTTGTCCTGTGATAAAAAGCCTTCTGTTTCGACTGCCAAAGCTTTCAGGGGAGCATTTGCAAGCGTTTGGCACCATTTTTGAGTGAATTGCCAAAAGTCAGATTTTTGCTGAAATTGAGACCCCCGGGCGTAGGGATTTTTTCAAAAAAATCTTTTTCCGCCGCTCAAGTTTTCAAGGGCTGATTTCTTGTCCTGTGATAAAAAGCCTTCTGTTTCGACTGCCAAACCTTTCAGGGGAGCATTTGCAAGCGTTTGGCACCATTTTTGAGTGAATTGCCAAAAGTCAGATTTTTGCTGAAATTGTGACCCCGGGGCTTAGGGATTTTTTCCAAAAAATCTTATTCCGCCGGTCAAGTTTTCAAGGGCTGATTTCTTGTCCTGTGATAAAAAGCCTTCTGTTTCGACTGCCAAAGCTTTCAGGGGAGCATTTGCAAGCGTTTGGCACCATTTTTGAGTGAATTGCCAAAAGTCAGATTTTTGCTGAAATTGAGACCCCCGGGCGTAGGGATTTTTTCAAAAAAATCTTTTTCCGCCGGTCAAGTTTTCAAGGGCTGATTTCTTGTCCTGTGATAAAAAGGCTTCTGTTTCGACTGCCAAACCTTTCAGGGGAGCATTTGCAAGCGTTTGGCACCATTTTTGAGTGAATTGCCAAAAGTCAGATTTTTGCTGAAATTGTGACCCCGGGGCTTAGGGATTTTTTCAAAAAAATCTTTTTCCGCCGGTCAAGTTTTCAAGGGCTGATTTCTTGTCCTGTGATAAAAAGCCTTCTATTTCGACTGCCAAAGCTTTCAGGGGAGCATTTGCAAGCGTTTGGCACCATTTTTGAGTGAATTGCCAAAAGTCAGATTTTTGCTGAAATTGTGACCCCGGGGCTTAGGGATTTTCAAAAAAATCTTTTTCCGCCGGTCAAATTTTCAAGGGCTGATTTCTTGTCCTGTGATAAAAAGACTTCTGTTTCCATCGCCAAACCTTTCAGGGGAGCATTTCCAAGCGTTTGGCACCATTTTTGAGTGAATTGCCAAAAGTCAGATTTTTGCTGAAATTGTGACCCCGGGGCTTAGGGATTTTTTCAAAAAAATCTTTTTCCGCCGGTCAAGTTTTCAAGGGCTGATTTCTTGTCCTGTGATAAAAAGCCTTCTGTTTCGACTGCCAAACCTTTCAGGGGAGCATTTGTCAGCATTTGGCACCATTTTTGAGTGAATTGCCAAAAGTCAGATTTTTGCTGAAATTGTGACCCCGGGGCTTAGGGATTTTTCCCAAAAAATCTTTTTCCGCCGGTCAAGTTTTCAAGGGCTGATTTCTTGTCCTCTGATAAAAAGCCTCCTTTTTCGACTGCCAAACCTTTCAGGGGAGCATTTGCAAGCGTTTGGCACCATTTTTGAGTGAATTGCCAAAAGTCAGATTTTTGCTGAAATTGTGACCCCGGGGCTTAGGGATTTTTTCAAAAAAATCTTTTTCCGCCAGTCAAGTTTTCAAGGGCTGATTTCTTGTCCTGTGATAAAAAGACTTCTGTTTCCATCACCAAAGCTTTCAGGGGAGCATTTGCAAGCGTTTGGCACCATTTTTGAGTGAATTGCCAAAAGTCAGATTTTTGCTGAAATTGTGACCCCGGGGCTTAGGGATTTTTTCAAAAAAATCTTTTTCCGCCGGTAAAGTTTTCAAGGGCTGATTTCTTGTCCTGTGATAAAAAGACTTCTGTTTCGACTGCCAAAGCTTTCAGGGGACTATTTGCAAGCGGTTTGGCACCATTTCTGAGTGAATTGCCAAAAGTTAGATTTTTGCTGAAATTGTGACCCCGGGGCTTAGGGATTTTTTCAAAAAAATCTTTTTCCGCCGGTCAAGTTTTCAAGGGCTGATTTCTTGTCCTGTGATAAAAAGACTTCTGTTTCCATCGCCAAAGCATTCAAGGTAGCATTTGCAAGCGTTTGGCACCATTTTTGAGTGAATTGCCAAAAGTCAGATTTTTGCTGAAATTGTGACCCCGGGGCTTAGGGATTTTTTCAAAAAAATCTTTTTCCGCCGGTCAAGTTTTCAAGGGCTGATTTCTTCTCCTGTGATAAAAAGTCTTCTGTTTCGACTGCCAAAGCATTCAAGGTAGCATTTGCAAGCGTTTGGCACCATTTTTGAGTGAATTGCCAAAAGTCAGATTTTTGCTGAAATTGTGACCCCGGGACTTAGGGATTTTTTCAAAAAAATCTTTTTCTGCCAGTCAAGTTTTCAAGGGCTGATTTCTTGTCCTGTGATAAAAAGCCTTCTGTTTCGACCGCCAAACCTTTCAGGGGAGCATTTGCAAGCGTTTGGCACCATTTTTGAGTGAATTGCCAAAAGTCAGATTTTTGCTGAAATTGTGACCCCGGGGCTTAGGGATTTTTTCAAAAAAATCTTTTTCCGCCGGTCAAGTTTTCAAGGGCTGATTTCTTGTCCTGTGATAAAAAGACTTCTGTTTCGACTGCCAAAGCTTTCAGGGGACTATTTGCAAGCGGTTTGGCACCATTTCTGAGTGAATTGCCAAAAGTTAGATTTTTGCTGAAATTGTGACCCCGGGGCTTAGGGATTTTTTCAAAAAAATCTTTTTCCGCCGGTCAAGTTTTCAAGGGCTGATTTCTTGTCCTGTGATAAAAAGACTTCTGTTTCCATCGCCAAAGCATTCAAGGTAGCATTTGCAAGCGTTTGGCACCATTTTTGAGTGAATTGCCAAAAGTCAGATTTTTGCTGAAATTGTGACCCCGGGGCTTAGGGATTTTTTCAAAAAAATCTTTTTCCGCCGGTCAAGTTTTCAAGGGCTGATTTCTTCTCCTGTGATAAAAAGTCTTCTGTTTCGACTGCCAAAGCATTCAAGGTAGCATTTGCAAGCGTTTGGCACCATTTTTGAGTGAATTGCCAAAAGTCAGATTTTTGCTGAAATTGTGACCCCGGGACTTAGGGATTTTTTCAAAAAAATCTTTTTCTGCCAGTCAAGTTTTCAAGGGCTGATTTCTTGTCCTGTGATAAAAAGCCTTCTGTTTCGACCGCCAAACCTTTCAGGGGAGCATTTGCAAGCGTTTGGCACCATTTTTGAGTGAATTGCCAAAAGTCAGATTTTTGCTGAAATTGTGACCCCGGGGCTTAGGGATTTTTTCAAAAAAATCTTTTTCCGCCGGTCAAGTTTTCAAGGGCTGCTTTCTTGTCCTGTGATAAAAAGACTTCTGTTTCGACTGCCAAACCTTTCAGGGGAGCATTTGCAAGCGTTTGGCACCATTTTTGAGTGAATTGCCAAAAGTCAGATTTTAGCTGAAATTGTGACCCCGGGGCTTAGGGATTTTTTCAAAAAAATCTTTTTCCGCCAGTCAAGTTTTCAAGGGCTGATTTCTTGTCCTGTGATAAAAAGACTTCTGTTTCCATCACCAAAGCTTTCAGGGGAGCATTTGCAAGCGTTTGGCACCATTTTTGAGTGAATTGCCAAAAGTCAGATTTTTGCTGAAATTGTGACCCCGGGGCTTAGGGATTTTTTCAAAAAAATCTTTTTCCGCCGGTCAAGTTTTCAAGGGCTGATTTCTTGTCCTGTGATAAAAAGACTTCTGTTTCGACTGCCAAAGCTTTTAGGGGACTATTTGCAAGCGTTTGGCACCATTTCTGAGTGAATTGCCAAAAGTAAGATTTTTGCTGAAATTGTGACCCCGGGGCTTAGGGATTTTTTCAAAAAAATCTTTTTCCACCGGTCAAGTTTTCAAGGGCTGATTTCTTGTCCTGTGATAAAAAGCCTTCTATTTCGACTGCCAAAGCTTTCAGGGGAGCATTTGCAAGCGTTTGGCACCATTTTTGAGTGAATTGCCAAAAGTCAGATTTTTGCTGAAATTGTGACCCCGGGGCTTAGGGATTTTCAAAAAAATCTTTTTCCGCCGGTCAAATTTTCAAGGGCTGATTTCTTGTCCTGTGATAAAAAGCCTTCTGTTTCGACTGCCAAACCTTTCAGGGGAGCATTTGTCAGCGTTTGGCACCATTTTTGAGTGAATTGCCAAAAGTCAGATTTTTGCTGAAATTGTGACCCCGGGGCTTAGGGATTTTTCCCAAAAAATCTTTTTCCGCCGGTCAAGTTTTCAAGGGCTGATTTCTTGTCCTCTGATAAAAAGCCTCCTTTTTTGACTGCCAAACCTTTCAGGGGAGCATTTGCAAGCATTTGGCACCATTTTTGAGTGAATTGCCAAAAGTCAGATTTTTGCTGAAATTGTGACCCCGGGGCTTAGGGATTTTTTCAAAAAAATCTTTTTCCGCCAGTCAAGTTTTCAAGGGCTGATTTCTTGTCCTGTGATAAAAAGACTTCTGTTTCCATCGCCAAAGCTTTCAGGGGAGCATTTGCAAGCGTTTGGCACCATTTTTGAGTGAATTGCCAAAAGTCAGATTTTTGCTGAAATTGTGACCCCGGGGCTTAGGGATTTTTTCAAAAAAATCTTTTTCCGCCGGTAAAGTTTTCAAGGGCTGATTTCTTGTCCTGTGATAAAAAGACTTCTGTTTCGACTGCCAAAGCTTTTAGGGGACTATTTGCAAGCGGTTTGGCACCATTTCTGAGTGAATTGCCAAAAGTCTGATTTTTGCTGAAATTGTGACCCCGGGGCTTAGGGATTTTTTCAAAAAAATCTTTTTCCGCCGGTCAAGTTTTCAAGGGCTGATTTCTTGTCCTGTGATAAAAAGCCTTCTGTTTCGACTGCCAAAGCTTTCAGGGGAGCATTTGCAAGCGTTTGGCACCATTTTTGAGTGAATTACCAAAAGTCAGATGTTTGCTGAAATTGTGACCCCGGGGCTTAGGGATTTTCTAAAAAATCTTTTTCCGCCGGTCAAGTTTTCAAGGGCTGATTTCTTGTCCTGTGATAAAAAGACTTCTGTTTTCATCGCCAAAGCTTTCAGGTGAGCATTTGCAAGCGTTTGGCACCATTTTTGAGTGAATTGCCAAAAGTCAGATTTTTGCTGAAATTCTGACCCCGGGGCTTAGGGATTTTTTCAAAAAAATCTTTTCCCGCCCGTCAAGTTTTCAAGGGCTGATTTCTTGTCCTCTGATAAAAAGCCTCCTTTTTCGTCTGCCAAACCTTTCAGGGGAGCATTTGCAAGCGTTTGGCACCATTTTTGAGTGAATTGCCAAAAGTCAGATTTTTGCTGAAATTGTGACCCCGGGGCTTAGGGATTTTTTCAAAAAAATCTTTTTCCGCCGGTCAAGTTTTCAAGGGCTGATTTCTTCTCCTGTGATAAAAAGTCTTCTGTTTCGACTGCCAAACCTTTCAGGGGAGCATTTGCAAGCGTTTGGCACCATTTTTGAGTGAATTGCCAAAAGTCAGATTTTTGCTGAAATTGTGACCCCGGGGCTTAGGGATTTTTTCAAAAAAATCTTTTTCCGCCGGTCAAGTTTTCAAGGGCTGATTTCCTGTCCTGTGATAAAAAGACTTCTGTTTCGACTGCCAAACCTTTCAGGGGAGCATTTGCAAGCGTTTGGCACCATTTTTGAGTGAATTGCCAAAAGTCAGATTTTTGCTGAAATTGTGACCCCGGGGCTTAGGGATTTTTTCAAAAAAATCTTTTTCCGCCGGTCAAGTTTTCAAGGGCTGATTTCTTGTCCTGTGATAAAAAGCCTTCTGTTTCGACTGCCAAACCTTTCAGGGGAGCATTTGCAAGCGTTTGGCACCATTTTTGAGTGAATTGCCAAAAGTCAGATTTTTGCTGAAATGGTGACCCCGGGACTTAGGGATTTTTTCAAAAAAATCTTTTTCCGCCAGTCAAGTTTTCAAGGGCTGATTCCTTGTCCTGTGATAAAAAGCCTTCTGTTTCGACTGCCAAAGCTTTCAGGGGAACATTTGCAAGCGTTTGGCACCATTTTTGAGTGAATTGCCAAAAGTCAGATGTTTGCTGAAATTGTGACCCCGGGGGTTAGGGATTTTTTCAAAAAAATCTTTTTCCACCGGTCAAGTTTTCAAGGGCTGATTTCTTGTCCTGTGATAAAAAGCCTTCTGTTTCGACTGCCAAAGCTTTCAGGGGAGCATTTGCAAGCGTTTGGCACCATTTTTGAGTGAATTGCCAAAAGTTAGATTTTTGCTGAAATTGTGACCCCGGGGCTTAGGGATTTTTTCAAAAAAATCTTTTTCCGCCGGTCAAGTTTTCAAGGGCTGATTTCTTGTCCTGTGATAAAAAGACTTCTGTTTCCATCGCCAAAGCATTCAAGGTAGCATTTGCAAGCGTTTGGCACCATTTTTGAGTGAATTGCCAAAAGTCAGATTTTTGCTGAAATTGTGACCCCGGGGCTTAGGGATTTTTTCAAAAAAATCTTTTCCCGCCCGTCAAGTTTTCAAGGGCTGATTTCTTGTCCTCTGATAAAAAGCCTCCTTTTTCGTCTGCCAAACCTTTCAGGGGAGCATTTGCAAGCGTTTGGCACCATTTTTGAGTGAATTGCCAAAAGTCAGATTTTTGCTGAAATTGTGACCCCAGGGCTTAGGGATTTTCAAAAAAATCTTTTTCCGCCGGTCAAGTTTTCAAGGGCTGATTTCTTTTCCTGTGATAAAAAGACTTCTGTTTCCATCGCGAAAGCTTTCAGCGGAGCATTTGCAAGCGTTTGGCACCATTTTTGAGTGAATTGCCAAAAGTCAGATTTTTGCTGAAATTGTGACCCCGGGGCTTAGGGATTTTTTCAAAAAAATCTTTTTCCGCCGGTCAAGGTTTCAAGGGCTGATTTCTTCTCCTGTGATAAAACGTCTTCTGTTTCGACTGCCAAAGCATTCAAGGTAGCATTTGCAAGCGTTTGGCACCATTTTTGAGTGAATTGCCAAAAGTCAGATTTTTGCTGAAATGGTGACCCCGGGACTTACGGATTTTTTCAAAAAAATCTTTTTCCGCCAGTCAAGTTTTCAAGGGCTGATTTCTTGTCCTGTGATAAAAAGACTTCTGTTTCCATCACCAAAGCTTTCAGGGGAGCATTTGCAAGCGTTTGGCACCATTTTTGAGTGAATTGCCAAAAGTCAGATTTTTGCTGAAATTGTCACCCCGGGGCTTAGGGATTTTTTCCAAAAAATCTTTTTCCGCCGGTCAAGTTTTCAAGGGCTGATTTCCTGTCCTGTGATAAAAAGCCTTCTGTTTCGACTGCCAAAGCTTTCAGGGGAGCATTTGCAAGCGTTTGGCACCATTTTTGAGTGAATTGCCAAAAGTCAGATTTTTGCTGAAATTGTGACTCCGGGGCTTAGGGATTTTTTAAAAAAAATCTTTTTCCGCCGGTCAAGTTTTCAAGGGCTGATTTCTTGTCCTGTGATAAAAAGACTTCTGTTTTGACTACCAAAGCTTTCAGGGGAGCATTTGCAAGCGTTTGGCACCATTTTTGAGTGAATTGCCAAAAGTCAGATGTTTGCTGAAATTGTGACCCCGGGGCTTAGGGATTTTCAAAAAAATCTTTTTCCGCCGGTCAAGTTTTCAAGGGCTGATTTCTTGTCCTGTGATAAAAAGACTTCTGTTTTCATCGCCAAAGCTTTCAGGTGAGCATTTGCAAGCGTTTGGCACCATTTTTGAGTGAATTGCCAAAAGTCAGATTTTTGCTGAAATTGTGACCCCGGGGCTTAGGGATTTTTTCAAAAAAATCTTTTTCCACCGGTCAAGTTTTCAAGGGCTGATTTCTTGTCCTGTGATAAAAAGCCTTCTGTTTCAACTGCCAAAGCTTTCAGGGGAGCATTTGCAAGCGTTTGGCACCATTTTTGAGTGAATTGCCAAAAGTTAGATTTTTGCTGAAATTGTGACCACGGGGCTTAGGGATTTTTTCAAAAAAATCTTTTTCCGCCGGTCAAGTTTTCAAGGGCTGATTTCTTGTCCTGTGATAAAAAGACTTCTGTTTCCATCGCCAAAGCATTCAAGGTAGCATTTGCAAGCGTTTGGCACCATTTTTGAGTGAATTGCCAAAAGTCAGATTTTTGCTGAAGTTGTGACCCCGGGGCTTAGGGATTTTTTCAAAAAAATCTTTTTCCGCCGGTCAAGTTTTCAAGGGCTGATTTCTTCTCCTGTGATAAAAAGTCTTCTGTTTCGACTGCCAAACCTTTCAGGGGAGCATTTGCAAGCGTTTGGCACCATTTTTGAGTGAATTGCCAAAAGTCAGATTTTTGCTGAAATTGTGACCCCGGGGCTTAGGGATTTTTTCAAAAAAATCTTTTTCCGCCGGTCAAGTTTTCAAGGGCTGATTTCTTGTCCTGTGATAAAAAGACTTCTGTTTCGACTGCCAAACCTTTCAGGGGAGCATTTGCAAGCGTTTGGCACCATTTTTGAGTGAATTGCCAAAAGTCAGATTTTAGCTGAAATTGTGACCCCGGGGCTTAGGGATTTTTTCAAAAAAATCTTTTTCCGCCAGTCAAGTTTTCAAGGGCTGATTTCTTGTCCTGTGATAAAAAGACTTCTGTTTCCATCACCAAAGCTTTCAGGGGAGCATTTGCAAGCGTTTGGCACCATTTTTGAGTGAATTGCCAAAAGTCAGATTTTTGCTGAAATTGTGACCCCGGGGCTTAGGGATTTTTTCAAAAAAATCTTTTTCCGCCGGTCAAGTTTTCAAGGGCTGATTTCTTCTCCTGTGATAAAAAGTCTTCTGTTTCGACTGCCAAAGCATTCAAGGTAGCATTTGCAAGCGTTTGGCACCATTTTTGAGTGAATTGCCAAAAGTCAGATTTTTGCTGAAATGGTGACCCCGGGACTTAGGGATTTTTTCAAAAAAATCTTTTTCCGCCAGTCAAGTTTTCAAGGGCTGATTTCTTGTCCTGTGATAAAAAGACTTCTGTTTTCATCGCCAAAGCTTTCAGGTGAGCATTTGCAAGCGTTTGGCACCATTTTTGAGTGAATTGCCAAAAGTCAGATTTTTGCTGAAATTGTGACCCCGGGGCTTAGGGATTTTTTCCAAAAAATCTTTTTCCACCGGTCAAGTTTTCAAGGGCTGATTTCTTGTCCTGTGATAAAAAGCCTTCTGTTTCGACTGCCAAAGCTTTCAGGGCAGCATTTGCAAGCGTTTGGCACCATTTTTGAGTGAATTGCCAAAAGTTAGATTTTTGCTGAAATTGTGACCCCGGGGCTTAGGGATTTTTTCAAAAAAATCTTTTTCCGCCGGTCAAGTTTTCAAGGGCTGATTTCTTGTCCTGTGATAAAAAGACTTCTGTTTCCATCGCCAAAGCATTCAAGGTAGCATTTGCAAGCGTTTGGCACCATTTTTGAGTGAATTGCCAAAAGTCAGATTTTTGCTGAAATTGTGACCCCGGGGCTTAGGGATTTTTTCAAAAAAATCTTTTCCCGCCCGTCAAGTTTTCAAGGGCTGATTTCTTGTCCTCTGATAAAAAGCCTCCTTTTTCGTCTGCCAAACCTTTCAGGGGAGCATTTGCAAGCGTTTGGCACCATTTTTGAGTGAATTGCCAAAAGTCAGATTTTTGCTGAAATGGTGACCCCGGGACTTAGGGATTTTTTCAAAAAAATCTTTTTCCGCCAGTCAAGTTTTCAAGGGCTGATTTCTTGTCCTGTGATAAAAAGACTTCTGTTTTCATCGCCAAAGCTTTCAGGTGAGCATTTGCAAGCGTTTGGCACCATTTTTGAGTGAATTGCCAAAAGTCAGATTTTTGCTGAAATTGTGACCCCGGGGCTTAGGGATTTTTTCCAAAAAATCTTTTTCCACCGGTCAAGTTTTCAAGGGCTGATTTCTTGTCCTGTGATAAAAAGCCTTCTGTTTCGACTGCCAAAGCTTTCAGGGCAGCATTTGCAAGCGTTTGGCACCATTTTTGAGTGAATTGCCAAAAGTTAGATTTTTGCTGAAATTGTGACCCCGGGGCTTAGGGATTTTTTCAAAAAAATCTTTTTCCGCCGGTCAAGTTTTCAAGGGCTGATTTCTTGTCCTGTGATAAAAAGACTTCTGTTTCCATCGCCAAAGCATTCAAGGTAGCATTTGCAAGCGTTTGGCACCATTTTTGAGTGAATTGCCAAAAGTCAGATTTTTGCTGAAATTGTGACCCCGGGGCTTAGGGATTTTTTCAAAAAAATCTTTTCCCGCCCGTCAAGTTTTCAAGGGCTGATTTCTTGTCCTCTGATAAAAAGCCTCCTTTTTCGTCTGCCAAACCTTTCAGGGGAGCATTTGCAAGCGTTTGGCACCATTTTTGAGTGAATTGCCAAAAGTCAGATTTTTGCTGAAATTGTGACCCCAGGGCTTAGGGATTTTCAAAAAAATCTTTTTCCGCCGGTCAAGTTTTCAAGGGCTGATTTCTTTTCCTGTGATAAAAAGACTTCTGTTTCCATCGCCAAAGCTTTCAGCGGAGCATTTGCAAGCGTTTGGCACCATTTTTGAGTGAATTGCCAAAAGTCAGATTTTTGCTGAAATTGTGACCCCGGGGCTTAGGGATTTTTTCAAAAAAATCTTTTTCCGCCAGTCAAGTTTTCAAGGGCTGATTTCTTGTCCTGTGATAAAAAGCCTTCTGTTTCGACTGCCAAAGCTTTCAGGGGAGCATTTGCAAGCGTTTGGCACCATTTTTGAGTGAATTGCCAAAAGTCAGATTTTTGCTGAAATTGTGACTCCGGGGCTTAGGGATTTTTTCAAAAAAATCTTTTTCCGCCGGTCAAGTTTTCAAGGGCTGATTTCTTGTCCTGTGATAAAAAGACTTCTGTTTTGACTACCAAAGCTTTCAGGGGAGCATTTGCAAGCGTTTGGCACCATTTTTGAGTGAAAAAACTCTTTTTCCGCCGGTCAAGTTTTCAAGGGCTGATTTCTTGTCCTGTGATAAAAAGACTTCTGTTTCCATCGCCAAAGCTTTCAGGTGAGCATTTGCAAGCATTTGGCACCATTTTTGAGTGAATTGCCAAAAGTCTGATTTTTGCTGAAATTGTGACCCCGGGGCTTAGGGATTTTTTCAAAAAAATCTTTTTCCGCCAGTCAAGTTTTCAAGGGCTGATTTCTTGTCCTGTGATAAAAAGCCTTCTGTTTCGACTGCCAAAGCATTCAAGGTAGCATTTGCAAGCGTTTGGCACCATTTTTGAGTGAATTGCCAAAAGTCAGATTTTTGCTGAAATTGTGACCCCGGGGCTTAGGGATTTTTTCAAAAAAATCTTTTTCCGCCGGTCAAGTTTTCAAGGGCTGATTTCTTGTCCTGTGATAAAAAGACTTCTGTTTTCATCGCCAAAGCTTTCAGGTGAGCATTTGCAAGCGTTTGGCACCATTTTTGAGTGAATTGCCAAAAGTCAGATTTTTGCTGAAATTGTGACCCCGGGGCTTAGGGATTTTTTCAAAAAAATCTTTTTCCACCGGTCAAGTTTTCAAGGGCTGATTTCTTGTCCTGTGATAAAAAGCCTTCTGTTTCAACTGCCAAAGCTTTCAGGGGAGCATTTGCAAGCGTTTGGCACCATTTTTGAGTGAATTGCCAAAAGTTAGATTTTTGCTGAAATTGTGACCACGGGGCTTAGGGATTTTTTCAAAAAAATCTTTTTCCGCCGGTCAAGTTTTCAAGGGCTGATTTCTTGTCCTGTGATAAAAAGACTTCTGTTTCCATCGCCAAAGCATTCAAGGTAGCATTTGCAAGCGTTTGGCACCATTTTTGAGTGAATTGCCAAAAGTCAGATTTTTGCTGAAATTGTGACCCCGGGGCTTAGGGATTTTTTCAAAAAAATCTTTTTCCGCCGGTCAAGTTTTCAAGGGCTGATTTCTTCTCCTGTGATAAAAAGTCTTCTGTTTCGACTGCCAAACCTTTCAGGTGAGCACTTGCAAGCGTTTGGCACCATTTTTGAGTGAATTGCCAAAAGTCAGATTTTTGCTGAAATTGTGACCCCGGGGCTTAGGGATTTTTTCAAAAAAATCTTTTTCCGCCGGTCAAGTTTTCAAGGGCTGATTTCTTGTCCTGTGATAAAAAGACTTCTGTTTCGACTGCCAAACCTTTCAGGGGAGCATTTGCAAGCGTTTGGCACCATTTTTGAGTGAATTGCCAAAAGTCAGATTTTAGCTGAAATTGTGACCCCGGGGCTTAGGGATTTTTTCAAAAAAATCTTTTTCCGCCAGTCAAGTTTTCAAGGGCTGATTTCTTCTCCTGTGATAAAAAGTCTTCTGTTTCGACTGCCAAAGCATTCAAGGTAGCATTTGCAAGCGTTTGGCACCATTTTTGAGTGAATTGCCAAAAGTCAGATTTTTGCTGAAATGGTGACCCCGGGACTTAGGGATTTTTTCAAAAAAATCTTTTTCCGCCAGTCAAGTTTTCAAGGGCTGATTTCTTGTCCTGTGATAAAAAGCCTTCTGTTTCGACTGCCAAAGCTTTCAGGGGAGCATTTGCAAGCGTTTGGCACCATTTTTGAGTGAATTGCCAAAAGTCAGATGTTTGCTGAAATTGTGACCCCGGGGCTTAGGGATTTTCAAAAAAATCTTTTTCCGCCGGTCAAGTTTTCAAGGGCTGATTTCTTGTCCTGTGATAAAAAGACTTCTGTTTTCATCGCCAAAGCTTTCAGGTGAGCATTTGCAAGCGTTTGGCACCATTTTTGAGTGAATTGCCAAAAGTCAGATTTTTGCTGAAATTGTGACCCCGGGGCTTAGGGATTTTTTCAAAAAAATCTTTTTCCACCGGTCAAGTTTTCAAGGGCTGATTTCTTGTCCTGTGATAAAAAGACTTCTGTTTCGACTGCCAAACCTTTCAGGGGAGCATTTGCAAGCGTTTGGCACCATTTTTGAGTGAATTGCCAAAAGTCAGATTTTAGCTGAAATTGTGACCCCGGGGCTTAGGGATTTTTTCAAAAAAATCTTTTTCCGCCAGTCAAGTTTTCAAGGGCTGATTTCTTGTCCTGTGATAAAAAGACTTCTGTTTCCATCACCAAAGCTTTCAGGGGAGCATTTGCAAGCGTTTGGCACCATTTTTGAGTGAATTGCCAAAAGTCAGATTTTTGCTGAAATTGTGACCCCGGGGCTTAGGCATTTTTTCAAAAAAATCTTTTTCCGCCGGTCAAGTTTTCAAGGGCTGATTTCTTCTCCTGTGATAAAAAGTCTTCTGTTTCGACTGCCAAAGCATTCAAGGTAGCATTTGCAAGCGTTTGGCACCATTTTTGAGTGAATTGCCAAAAGTCAGATTTTTGCTGAAATGGTGACCCCGGGACTTAGGGATTTTTTCAAAAAAATCTTTTTCCGCCAGTCAAGTTTTCAAGGGCTGATTTCTTGTCCTGTGATAAAAAGCCTTCTGTTTCGACTGCCAAAGCTTTCAGGGGAGCATTTGCAAGCGTTTGGCACCATTTTTGAGTGAATTGCCAAAAGTCAGATGTTTGCTGAAATTGTGACCCCGGGGCTTAGGGATTTTCAAAAAAATCTTTTTCCGCCGGTCAAGTTTTCAAGGGCTGATTTCTTGTCCTGTGATAAAAAGACTTCTGTTTTCATCGCCAAAGCTTTCAGGTGAGCATTTGCAAGCGTTTGGCCCCATTTTTGAGTGAATTGCCAAAAGTCAGATTTTTGCTGAAATTGTGACCCCGGGGCTTAGGGATTTTTTCAAAAAAATCTTTTTCCACCGGTCAAGTTTTCAAGGGCTGATTTCTTGTCCTGTGATAAAAAGCCTTCTGTTTCGACTGCCAAAGCTTTCAGGGCAGCATTTGCAAGCGTTTGGCACCATTTTTGAGTGAATTGCCAAAAGTTAGATTTTTGCTGAAATTGTGACCCCGGGGCTTAGGGATTTTTTCAAAAAAATCTTTTTCCGCCGGTCAAGTTTTCAAGGGCTGATTTCTTGTCCTGTGATAAAAAGACTTCTGTTTCCATCGCCAAAGCATTCAAGGTAGCATTTGCAAGCGTTTGGCACCATTTTTGAGTGAATTGCCAAAAGTCAGATTTTGGCTGAAATTGTGACCCCGGGGCTTAGGGATTTTTTCAAAAAAATCTTTTCCCGCCCGTCAAGTTTTCAAGGGCTGATTTCTTGTCCTCTGATAAAAAGCCTCCTTTTTCGTCTGCCAAACCTTTCAGGGGAGCATTTGCAAGCGTTTGGCACCATTTTTGAGTGAATTGCCAAAAGTCAGATTTTTGCTGAAATTGTGACCCCAGGGCTTAGGGATTTTCAAAAAAATCTTTTTCCGCCGGTCAAGTTTTCAAGGGCTGATTTCTTTTCCTGTGATAAAAAGACTTCTGTTTTCCATCGCCAAAGCTTTCAGCGGAGCATTTGCAAGCGTTTGGCACCATTTTTGAGTGAATTGCCAAAAGTCAGATTTTTGCTGAAATTGTGACCCCGGGGCTTAGGGATTTTTTCAAAAAAATCTTTTTCCGCCGGTCAAGTTTTCAAGGGCTGATTTCTTCTCCTGTGATAAAAAGTCTTCTGTTTCGACTGCCAAAGCATTCAAGGTAGCATTTGCAAGCGTTTGGCACCATTTTTGAGTGAATTGCCAAAAGTCAGATTTTTGCTGAAATGGTGACCCCGGGACTTAGGGATTTTTTCAAAAAAATCTTTTTCCGCCGGTCAAGTTTTCAAGGGCTGATTTCTTGTCCTCTGATAAAAAGCCTCCTTTTTCGACTGCCAAAGCTTTCAGGGGAGCATTTGCAAGCGTTTGGCACCATTTTTGAGTGAATTGCCAAAAGTCAGATTTTTGCTGAAATTGTGACCCCGGGGCTTAGGGATTTTTTCAAAAAAATCTTTTTCCGCCGGTCAAGTTTTCAAGGGCTGATTTCTTCTCCTGTGATAAAAAGTCTTCTGTTTCGACTGCCAAAGCATTCAAGGTAGCATTTGCAAGCGTTTGGCACCATTTTTGAGTGAATTGCCAAAAGTCAGATTTTTGCTGAAATGGTGACCCCGGGACTTAGGGATTTTTTCAAAAAAATCTTTTTCCGCCAGTCAAGTTTTCAAGGGCTGATTTCTTGTCCTGTGATAAAAAGCCTTCTGTTTCGACTGCCAAAGCTTTCAGGGGAGCATTTGCAAGCGTTTGGCACCATTTTTGAGTGAATTGCCAAAAGTCAGATGTTTGCTGAAATTGTGACCCCGGGGCTTAGGGATTTTCAAAAAAATCTTTTTCCGCCGGTCAAGTTTTCAAGGGCTGATTTCTTGTCCTGTGATAAAAAGACTTCTGTTTTCATCGCCAAAGCTTTCAGGTGAGCATTTGCAAGCGTTTGGCCCCATTTTTGAGTGAATTGCCAAAAGTCAGATTTTTGCTGAAATTGTGACCCCGGGGCTTAGGGATTTTTTCAAAAAAATCTTTTTCCACCGGTCAAGTTTTCAAGGGCTGATTTCTTGTCCTGTGATAAAAAGCCTTCTGTTTCGACTGCCAAAGCTTTCAGGGCAGCATTTGCAAGCGTTTGGCACCATTTTTGAGTGAATTGCCAAAAGTTAGATTTTTGCTGAAATTGTGACCCCGGGGCTTAGGGATTTTTTCAAAAAAATCTTTTTCCGCCGGTCAAGTTTTCAAGGGCTGATTTCTTGTCCTGTGATAAAAAGACTTCTGTTTCCATCGCCAAAGCATTCAAGGTAGCATTTGCAAGCGTTTGGCACCATTTTTGAGTGAATTGCCAAAAGTCAGATTTTGGCTGAAATTGTGACCCCGGGGCTTAGGGATTTTTTCAAAAAAAATCTTTTCCCGCCCGTCAAGTTTTCAAGGGCTGATTTCTTGTCCTCTGATAAAAAGCCTCCTTTTTCGTCTGCCAAACCTTTCAGGGGAGCATTTGCAAGCGTTTGGCACCATTTTTGAGTGAATTGCCAAAAGTCAGATTTTTGCTGAAATTGTGACCCCAGGGCTTAGGGATTTTCAAAAAAATCTTTTTCCGCCGGTCAAGTTTTCAAGGGCTGATTTCTTTTCCTGTGATAAAAAGACTTCTGTTTCCATCGCCAAAGCTTTCAGCGGAGCATTTGCAAGCGTTTGGCACCATTTTTGAGTGAATTGCCAAAAGTCAGATTTTTGCTGAAATTGTGACCCCGGGGCTTAGGGATTTTTTCAAAAAAATCTTTTTCCGCCGGTCAAGTTTTCAAGGGCTGATTTCTTGTCCTGTGATAAAAAAGACTTCTGTTTCCATCGCCAAAGCATTCAAGGTAGCATTTGCAAGCGTTTGGCACCATTTTTGAGTGAATTGCCAAAAGTCAGATTTTTGCTGAAATGGTGACCCCGGGACTTAGGGATTTTTTCAAAAAAATCTTTTTCCGCCAGTCAAGTTTTCAAGGGCTGATTCTTGTCCTGTGATAAAAAGCCTTCTGTTTCGACTGCCAAACCTTTCAGGGGAGCATTTGCAAGCGTTTGGCACCATTTTTGAGTGAATTGCCAAAAGTCAGATTTTTGCTGAAATTGTGACCCCAGGGCTTAGGGATTTTCAAAAAATCTTTTTCCGCCGGTCAAGTTTTCAAGGGCTGATTTCTTTTCCTGTGATAAAAAGACTTCTGTTTCCATCGCCAAAGCTTTCAGCGGAGCATTTGCAAGCGTTTGGCACCATTTTTGAGTGAATTGCCAAAAGTCAGATTTTTGCTGAAATTGTGACCCCGGGGCTTAGGGATTTTTTCAAAAAAATCTTTTCCGCCGGTCAAGTTTTCAAGGCTGATTTCTTCTCCTGTGATAAAAAGTCTTCTGTTTCGACTGCCAAAGCATTCAAGGTAGCATTTGCAAGCGTTTGGCACCATTTTTGAGTGAATTGCCAAAAGTCAGATTTTTGCTGAAATGGTGACCCCGGGACTTAGGGATTTTTTCAAAAAAATCTTTTTCCGCCAGTCAAGTTTTCAAGGGCTGATTTCTTGTCCTGTGATAAAAAGCCTTCTGTTTCGACTGCCAAAGCTTTCAGGGGAGCATTTGCAAGCGTTTGGCACCATTTTGAGTGAATTGCCAAAAGTCAGATGTTTGCTGAAATTGTGACCCCGGGGCTTAGGGATTTTCAAAAAAATCTTTTTCCGCCGGTCAAGTTTTCAAGGGCTGATTTCTTGTCCTGTGATAAAAAGACTTCTGTTTTCATCGCCAAAGCTTTCAGGTGAGCATTTGCAAGCGTTTGGCACCATTTTTGAGTGAATTGCCAAAAGTCAGATTTTTGCTGAAATTGTGACCCGGGGCTTAGGGATTTTTTCAAAAAAATCTTTTTCCACCGGTCAAGTTTTCAAGGGCTGATTTCTTGTCCTGTGATAAAAAGCCTTCTGTTTCGACTGCCAAAGCTTTCAGGGCAGCATTTGCAAGCGTTTGGCACCATTTTTGAGTGAATTGCCAAAAGTTAGATTTTTGCTGAATTTTGACCCCGGGCTTAGGGATTTTTTCAAAAAAATCTTTTTCCGCCGGTCAAGTTTTCAAGGGCTGATTTCTTGTCCTGTGATAAAAAGACTTCTGTTTCCATCGCCAAAGCATTCAAGGTAGCATTTGCAAGCGTTTGGCACCATTTTTGAGTGAATTGCCAAAAGTCAGATTTTTGCTGAAATTGTGACCCCGGGGCTTAGGGATTTTTTCAAAAAATCTTTTCCCGCCCGTCAAGTTTTCAAGGGCTGATTTCTTGTCCTCTGATAAAAAGCCTCCTTTTTCGTCTGCCAAACCTTTCAGGGAGCATTTGCAAGCGTTTGGCACCATTTTTGAGTGAATTGCCAAAAGTCAGATTTTTGCTGAAATGGTGACCCCGGGACTTACGGATTTTTTCAAAAAATCTTTTTCCGCCAGTCAAGTTTTCAAGGGCTGATTTCTTGTCCTGTGATAAAAAGACTTCTGTTTCCATCACCAAAGCTTTCAGGGGAGCATTTGCAAGCGTTTGCACCATTTTTGAGTGAATTGCCAAAAGTCAGATTTTTGCTGAAATTGTGACTCCGGGGCTTAGGGATTTTTTCAAAAAAATCTTTTTCCGCCGGTCAAGTTTTCGAGGGCTGATTTCTTGTCCTATGATAAAAAGACTTCTGTTTTGACTACCAAAGCTTTCAGGGGAGCATTTGCAAGCGTTTGGCACCATTTTTGAGTGAAAAACTCTTTTTCCGCCGGTCAAGTTTTCAAGGGCTGATTTCTTGTCCTGTGATAAAAAGCCTTCTGTTTCCATCGCCAAAGCTTTCAGGGGAGCATTTGCAAGCGTTTGGCACCATTTTTGAATGAATTGCCAAAAGTCAGATTTTTGCTGAAATTGTGACCCCGGGGCTTAGGGATTTTTTCAAAAAAAATCTTTTTCCGCTGGTCAAGTTTTCAAGGGCTGATTGTTGTCCTGTGATAAAAAGCCTTCTGTTT